>NC_056737.1:1200252222-1200429722 GCF_019279795.1 Protopterus annectens
TGTCATGTTTATGAGGAATGAATTCCATCATATGCATTTTCTTTCAAATGTCTTGAACACCAAGATCGAAGCTGGTCCCAAGGAGGGCATCCTTGGATCTAAAGATCCCAAAAGGAGTTCCTCCCTGGACTTAGTCCGGCTCGGATATGAGGCTGATGCAGGAGCCGAGCTACCAGGGGTCAAAGCACCAAGAGGCAAGGATGACTCCAAGCCCCTCAAAGTTTGCCCCAACTCCTGAAGCCTGGTGCTGACACCTCCACATCAGGACCCCTCAAAATTTGATGAGGTCAGAGTCAAGTGAGGTAAGAACATGGCCACAGCTAAAGACATCCAGACTACCAGCTCAAACAGGGGCACCACTAGGCGAGCACCTGGATACAAAACCACTGCATCCAAGGGTCAGATCTGGGAAGGCGTACAAAGAACAGAAGCAGCAATGACTGGACCAGCAATTATCTGGGCAGGGGGGAGTTGGTATAATCTCCATGTGAATCTGCAGCTTCAGGAAGTTCCTCATCATTCTGTCCATGCTGATTTGATAAGACTCCTAAAGGACCGCACAGATCTAAAAGAAGATGCCACCAAAGGTAGTCTTGAACTCCAGTGCCCGTGTCTCCCTAAAGGAAGGGTCAGATAATGGGGATGTGTAGGTGAAGATGCTGATGAAAAAAGCCAGTTTCAATATACTAGGCAATGTTGGAGACTGGATCCTAGGACAATCCACCCTTGGAGTAGGGAAGACTTTGGCAATCCGATACAAGGAGAGAGGAATTTTCAGAGCCATACCTGAGTACAATGTGGAGTCTGGAGGTGACCTTTTACAGGAATCATTACTCTGCTCAGATTCTCCTCCTTTTCTGTACTTTTATCCTTCAACTTTTTGGAGCTCTTCTCTGAAGACTTCTTTGATTTGGGAGAAGTAGCAGAAAAAGTGGTCATTTGTCCCAAGCCAGCAGAGAAAAGACCCTTCAGAATTAACTTGGACTGCCAGTCCAAATGATCCTGGGCTCCAAAGGCAGCACAAAGATCCTCTTCTGGATGAACTGCCTCAAAACAATAAATGCATTTATAATGCCGATCCTGGGTGTATGGGGGTGAATTTTGTGCTCACAGTCACAGCACCTACAGGCCTTATCAAACAAAGTTCAAACCACAGTGTACAACAGCCATAGAAAACTGAAGCAAAAAATCCAAAACAACAAAATTAAGCACACAGTGACTACACAAAGCTCACTAGAAGAAACTCCAGGTAAGAGTAAATACAAACAATGTTTTTTTGTTTGTTTTTTTATTCAAGGGGAGTGAAGAGAAATGGTGCGAAAGCAACACAACAAAGACTTGTCTAACAGACAACAGCTAGAAAAGCTATACTATCTTGTTGTGTCTTTCGGCTTTTCCCGGTTAGGGGTCGTCACAGCGGAACTCCAGTCCACTAATGATTGGCAGTAGATTTTTATGTGCCGAGTTGCCAGCTCTGATGCACAACCGTCAACGAAGGTACGCCCATTCACGCATGTCTCCAGACAGAAGACGCTCTAGCTGAGAATCGAATGGGACGTCTTACTGTCAGGCGACAGCACTACCGCAGCACCACCTAAGCACAGTAAAAGGAAGAGAAAGTAGGATACAGCCAAAATGTCAACATGACTCATCAACTATCACTATCAAAAAGGGCAAAAAAAGTGCATTGTGGGAAGGGGAAGAGCCTGAGCCTTGGAGCCAAGTAGTCTTGTTTCTAGATGCCTAACTTGAATCCATTCGGATCTGACAGACCCCATTCATTGAGGAAGACAAAAAAGACAACACTGAATCACATTATACCAAATGTATTGCAGCTGTCTTCATTAGGAAAATGCCAAAAGCAGAAGGAGGAATTATTGCTGCATGGATGAGAAGAATTAAAAATGTTACTTTGTTAAAGAATTTTGATTTTTTTATATATTGCATAAATCAGTTGCAAAATAAAGTCACTCTTTCCTCCAAGAGTAATTTAAAGCTTAACTCTGGTGCTATTCAATAAAAACACCTACACTACAACACAAACCTCAATATTTGCTCTATGCAGTGATTTGACAGCTACTTACAAAGCAAGTGTAATTTAATATGTGCACTTCGTAAACTCCATAAACATTCTACAAGGGAATCAAGTTGGATTATCCTGTTGTATGCCTTTGACAAGGAGTTTTGCGTCCACTCAAGTATATTCCAGCAGAAATTATGCTGCCAGTGATGCACCTTTACTATGAAGTTCTGTAGTCTGTTAAATGTTTTTTCATCCATAAGTGTTTTAAACCTGGTAAATACTAACTGCATGGTAAACATCTTTTTCTGATTGGTATTTGCAAAAACTCATCACTGCAGAAAACAACTGCAGCATTATAAGTAAATATTGCAGTCTTTAGTACGATAAACCAATAAATCTCGGGGTGCATTGAAAAAGGTAATGATGTTCACAATCCTGTCAAGAGATATTTCACTAGAAACTTAAGCTCTTAGTTAATTCCTTATAAAGCTATTAATTTAAGAATTTGAAAGACAGACAATTGTTATTCCTGATTACAATCTACATTAAACTGAAAAAATAATAGGATTGATGGACACCTGGCTTCACAGCACAGGGAATGTATTTTAGCCTGCAACCCAAGCAACCAGGGTTTGATAAGTAGCCAGGTAGTGTGGGGGGAGGAGTGAAGGGGTATTACTCGCCCTCTCCTCCTGGAGGCAGGTGGGGTTTGCATGTAACCAGGGGCACAGAGGGCAGTGCTAATTCATTGGTGAAGACTAGGAGACACACCACCATTGTCTCGAGGGGTGGAGCACAGATGCTTGAAGGGAACGTCCTTTGTGGAAGTAAGGGGACAGTCTTCTCCATGCCCTGCTCCTGAACATGCATAAGAGCTGTAAAAAAATTAAAGCAGAAACCACCTCGATGGCTATCTGAATAATGGCTCCTCCTGGATGACCCTTGCCCCACTGATGCAGAAAGAAAGGGCCAATTGGCCATGGAAGGAGCTGATGATCAAAAGATAGCATGGACACAGACAGCAAAAAAAAAAAAACAATAGTGAGCAATCGTTCTGTTTATTGATGGGATGCTTTCTGTTGTACCTAAAGATATCTTGTACAACACTGTTTTTCATGAGCTTGTTTGCTGTAAGTGGGTCATGTTGATATGATAATGCTTGTTTTTGCTGATATTCAGAAAAGGAATTTATAAAAATTCAAACATTCATTTTATAGCAACTACCTCGCAACTGTTCTATCAGAGTTCCATATTCATACATTAATGAACAGGGAGACTCCACTGAAAAGCAAGAGCAGCTGCCTATAGTACTAAATCCATGTGTCACAGGTGAACAATTCATAATGCCACTTTTTGTTCACTTACTATGTTATAAACTTGCAAGACTCATTCACACAGCAATCAGTTTAATACTACTGAAGTACCTACTAAAAAAAACTTGCAGTTATGGCTTTACAATAAATATAAAATACTGAGGGAAAAGATCACTTTTCAATAAATGTATATATACTTGGGTCTACTTGATATGGCCGACATTTCAGAATGTCGAAACCCATATGGCCGAGACCATATGATCGACATTCGAAATGTCGACCATATAAAAAATAAAAAAAAACCATAACAAAATCTTACTTTTACGCTACAAGCAGGAGGGCTATGCCCCCCCTGCACCCCCGTGGTGGGCTCCATCCCCCACATCCCCCAGAACTTAAATATACCAACTCTCAGATCGCACTACATTACGGAAGATGGAACTCTTTCCATTCCGCACCGTTTGCAGATGTCGGTTCCTCATGGTCGACATTTCGAATGTTGATCATATGGTCTTGGCCATATGGTCTTCAACATTCTGAAATGTCGACTATGTGAAGGAGACCCATATATATATATATATATATATATATATATATATATATATACATACACACACACACACACACACACACATATATGTGTGTGTGTGTGTTCTATATATCAATATCTCTCTCTCTCTATAGATATATATATATATATATATATATATATATATATATATATATGCTCAGACATATTCTACATTGTACTATGGATTTTGTATCTCTGAAGTGATTATACAACAGTACTATAAAAATGGGTAACGTTTGGAATAAAAGAGTAAATCCTGCATCACCCCAGTCAGGCATTGATTGTACTATATATACTATATAGCCACTTAACCTGTTAACTGCTGAGTGCTTTCAGAAGCTCTGTCCCCAGACTGCTGGCTGTTTTTGTTAATTTTATCTCTTTGCTTTTTAACGCCTGTATTTCTGAAATGGTTCCACATTTTCTCATGAAATTTTCATGGAATGTTACTGGCATATATATCCATAAACCAACATTGGACTGGTCTCCTACCCTCAAAGATAAAAAAAAAAAATGTGTATCTTGAATTTTATTTGTTTCAGTTTGCTATCAAGTTTAAGTGGATTGGTCACCAGTCCTTTTTCGGGCATTTTTAATGCCTTCAGCTAAACTGGTTTAATGCCCCAGAATATAGAAAAAGATCAGCTTTACATAAAAAAATACATGCTTTTTTAGGTCTCATATCACACCACTATTATATATTTATGTTCTTGTTGGTTATTGTTTATTTCTCTCTGAAGACAATATCACTCCAGTCCAAAGTAACTGAAATAGGAGAAGATATATGTCTAAATTATTGCTTCTTTTTTACTGGAATTTCTAAAGAACCAGACCTGTTTTGCTAGGCAAAACTTCCCTAAGGATAGGCATCCCAATCTGACTAGGCAGAAAGGTATTCCCTACTCCTTTTCCTAGAACTAACAAGAGTGGGTCTCCCTTACCGCCAAAAGTACTCCAACAGACACAGAAAATGTGTCTAATACCTGGTCCATGTTGGTTGTAGGGACTATACCAATGAGAGCAAAAGAAACAGATGAATGTTTGAGAAACCAGAAATAACCACAGTAGAGTGACCCATCTGTAGCTGAAGCACTTTTGCCTGCTGCGGTGGCAAAGGCATTTGCTGAGTTTCTTCGTTTTGTGGTTTGTACAAGGAAGAACTGAGGAAACTGTAGGTCGGTCCATGGTAATGCCAAGAAAAGATGCCTAATTCTTCTGAAAACCTGTCAGCAGTAGTTGGTAAAACTGGAAAGTAGTCAATTTCTTCACAAAAAAAAAAAAAAAAACAGCATAAAGCTTTTTAAACACTTACCCCAACCCATAAAAATAAAACAACGCTACTTTTTTACCAAGGAAAAAGTAGTTTTAAGTTAGTTTTTTAAAGTATTTCCACAAAAGTAAATAGTAACGCTCCTATTTAAAAGTTACTAAAGTCACACAATAACCTAGTAAACATTTTTTTCTCAGCATAAATTAACTCATTTCAGAGAAAAAAGCTTGGTTTTAATCAGAAAAATAGCAAATGGAAGTTTTCCCCAAAGGGAAATTATTTGCCTGGTTGTCAAAACTGCCAACAATTAATCCTTGAAAGCCCAAAGAGGAGTACTCTTTGGTAGCAGAAAAGCTGTAAAGGTGCCTTTGAAGCTTATGAAGCTGGCTGGATGTTATATTCTGTGTGAGATAAAACCCATACAGCTAAGTCTACTGCAGCAATGATAATATGATGAGCATATACAGTGATTGAAACCTGCATGTCTTTGAAGGGCTTTGTCTCTCTCCCTCTTTAACATTTCATTATGAAACTTTTATATAACCCACAGCACGTTTTTCATCGATAGCACACCACAGCAAATCTTTCATCTATAGGACATAGTTTAGACTACAGTTCTAACCTGAGATCTTCCAGTGCAGCACACACTGAATCTGACACCACAGCTGTAGCTGCTTGAAAGCATGTACTGTAGACATGGCATGTTCCAACTAAAAATATATGTATATTTTTCTGGGTAAAAAAAAGAAGTTATGTTCTTACCATAACATTCCATGTTAGTTGTCTTCTTCTCGCCTTCTTCTTGCTGGATGGGTTCGACTCGGCCACTCTAAAAGCTCGAGAGTTGGTTCCACCGGCTCGAGGCTCCCCTTATATCCCACAATGCTAGGCGTGAGTTACCTCAGATCTCGTTTGTAAGCTAGGCCCAGCCTATAATAGTAATAGAATAATTAGTAACAAAGTCCACCTCTATAAATAAGGGAGAAGAGAAGGGTGACCTACATCCTGATCCAGGAAATATGCACAGCAGAGCATATACCTAAAGTATAGAGGTGGTAGAAAGAGAGGTCACAATCACAACTCCTCTAGGTCTGTCCAGGCCAGGGGGCAGGAGGGTGGGGCGCAAGAAGAAGGCGAGAAGAAGACAACTAACATGGAACGTTATGGTAAGAACATAACTTCTTTATGTTAAGTTGTCTATCTCGCCTTCATTCTTGCTGGATGGGACCGCGTCCCTAGCACCTTGTCCCGGGTGGCCTAACGGAACAGACTCCTGAGAACAGTGGAACCAAAGTTAGCTCTATGCCTAGAAGCTAAATCCAACTTATAATGAGAAATGAAAGTGTGAGGAGTAGCCCAAGTAGCCGCTGCACAAATGGTGTCAATAGGCAGTCTGTCTTGGAAGGCTAAAGAAGTAGCCAAAGCTCTGGTGGAATGGGCCTTAGGTTTATTAGGCAGCTTTTGGTGTCTAATTTCATATACAAGGGAAATCAAAGATGTTAGCCATCTGGATAATGATACCTTTGAAACTGAAAGTCCCTTTCTGCCTTCCGCATAGGAGACAAACAGCTGGTCAGATTTTCTGAATTGTTTTGTTCTATCCAAATAGTACCTCAATTGACGATGAACATCCAGGCAGTGTAATTTTTGTTCAGACCTATTGGAATATTCTGGAAAAAAGACAGGGAGGTCAATGCTTTGATTTAGATTTGACGTCGAGACTACCTTAGGCAAAAAGGACGGTTCGTTCGTAAGGATACCCTGTCCTTATGAAACAATAAATAAGGAGGTCGACAGCTGAGTGCTTGAAGCTCTGAGACTCTTCTAGCTGAAGTAATGGCTACCAGAAAGAGAGTCTTCCATGATAGCAATTTTAAAGAACAGGAGACTGCAGGTTCGAAAGGGGGAAGAATCAAAGAAGCAAGAACTAAATTTAGGTCCCAAGGAGAAGGAGGATTTCTTATAGGAGGTCTGAGAAGAAAAACTCCTTTCAAAAAGGCTTTGCAAAGCTTGTGGGACATCAAGGCAGATTCAGAAATACCAACATGAAAGTTAGAAATAGCTGCCAATTGAACTTTAAGAGTAGAGGAGATGAACCTGCATGGAAGAGTTCAGCTAGAAAATCAAGGACTATTTGGATGGAAGCAGTGAAAGGATCTATGTCCCTTCCTTGAGCCCAATATGTGAAGCGTTTCCACTTACTCAAATAAATCTTCCAGTGGAAGATTTATGGGAAGCTATCAAAATATCTCGAACGGAGTGAGATAATTGAGGAAGCCTGGCTAAGGTTGGAACTGGAGGAACCAAGCAGTGAGGTTCAGAGAGGGGAGGGAGCGATGTAACTGACCCAACTGATGGATCAAAAGATCTGGAACTAGGTCCAGATGCCACGGTCGCTCCAATAGAAATTGATGTAGAAAGGGGAACCACACCTGTCGAGGCCAGTAAGGAGCAATGAGGATCAATGAGGCCTTCTGAGCGATAGCTTTCTGTATCACTTGAGAGATTAGTGGGAAGGGAGGAAATGCATACAGAAGTCCCCGGGGCCAAACTTGGACTAGAGCGTCTCTGCTGGGTTGGCCTGGTAAAGGGAATAGGGTGAAATATTCTCTGCACTTTCTGTTTTGGGGAGTAGCAAAAAGATCGCAGCAAGGCTGACCCCACTTGAGGAAAATTTCTCTCACAACAGAGTCTTTCAGAGACCACTCGTGAGGCATGAGGATAGCTCTGCTCAACTTGTCCGCAATTTGATTGGACTTCCCGGGGATGTGCGTTGCTATCAGAAATCGCTGAGAAGAAATCGCCCATTGCCACAATCTGAGTGCTTCTCGACACAGGGGGTATGACCTGGTTCCGCCTTGTTTGTTGATGTACCACACTACAGACATATTGTCTGTCTGGATTGCAATCGTTCCCAAGGGAAGAGAGTCTTGAAGGGCTTGCAACGCTAAAAGCACTGCTCTCATCTCCAGAACATTTATGTGCAAGTGGCATTCGTTTGGTTGCCATGTGCCCTGGACCGTCCTGCCCTGATAATGCCCCCCCCACCCGATCAGGGAGGCATCCGTTGTCAGAGTAGCAACCGGAGGGGGTGGAACAAAGGGTCTTCCCAACAAGAGCTGAGGGGAAGACATCCACCACATGAGATGATTTCTGCACGCCTGCGTGATCATAATGGTGTGGGACATTGGAAGTTGCTGGTATGACTATTGTGTAAAGAGCATCCATTGAAGGATCCGCATGTGGAATCTGGCTAATGGAAGCAGAGGTATGGCCGCCATAATTCCCAACACCTTCAGAACTAACCTGGCTTTGATTCTGTTGTTGTTGAAAAGGAGTGAGACCAGTTTGTGAATGTCTGTTATTCTCTGATGTGTTAGTCTCGCAGACATGTCTACTGTGTCTAGATTTGCCTATGAAAGTAATAGTACGACAAGGCGACAAAACAGACTTTTCGCAATTTATTGAAATGCCTAACTTTTGACAAATGCGAAAAGTGTAATCCCTGGCCATCAGAAGGAGATGCTTGGTGGGAGCTGTGAGGAGCCAGTCGTCCAAATATGGAAACACCTGGAATCCTTGTCGTCTCAGGTGAGAAGCTACCACTGCCATGCATTTGGTAAACACCCGGGGGGCAGTGGTGAGACCAAAGGGCAGGGCCCTGAACTGAAAATGACTGGTTCCCAGCCTGAAGCGGAGGAATCTTCTGGAGCGTCTGTTCATTTTTATGTGATAGTATGCATCCTGAAGGTCTATAGAGCACATCCAATAGGGGAAGGATGGATTGCAGCGTGACCATCCGAAATCTTGTTTTCTTGACTGATCTGTTCAAGATACTGAGATCCAAAATTGGTCTCCAGTCCCCTGTTTTCTTTGGAACTAAAAAGAACCTTGAGTAGATTCCGGATCCTTGCTGGTCTGCTGGAACTGGCTGAATTGCTCTTTTTGCAAGCAGTTTTGAAATTTCCAAAACCGCTAGATCCCTTTGAGCGTGTGGAACATCTGGAAGGGATTTTTTTGATTGGTTTGGAGTGCGAAGAAAGGGAGTAGAATAGCCTTCGGAATGACGGACTGTACCCATTTGTCTTGAGTCAGGGATAGCCAGGCTTCTGGGTACAGTGACAATCTTCCCGACTGCCTCGAAGGTGGGCAGTCGGGCAACACCTCAGGGATGCTGAAAGGGCTTATCAGAGAAGGCTTCCCGATTGCCCTGGTTCTGCGGACCCCTGCCTCGAGGCGGCGTCTACCATTGTTATTCCCGCCTCTGCCTCTGGCGGGGAAACGACTTTGTGCGTCAGGCGAAGTCCCTTGAGATTGTTTACGGAACCACATTTTTCCACTTTTCTGGTCTTTGGGGTAAGGCCTAGAAGGAGTAGAAAAATGGACTCCGACGGCAGAAAGAGTCTTGCCATCAGTTTCGCACCTAGTCACGGTTTCTTTCACTTGAGGACCAAAGAGAGATGATCCATCAAACGGGGAGTTAGTGAAAGACGTCTTGAAGGGGTCCGCAAAATTGCATAGCCGCATCCAGGCATGCCTACGTAAGGCCACACCCGTCCCTGCGGCCCTACTCGCTCCATCAGCCGCATAAGAAAGGAGGCGCATGGAGGAGTTGGTTATGGAGTTAAGGGTAGCCAGCTGAGTGTTCATCTTATCTTGAAAACCCGCAGCTGTAGGGTCCTTCAACATGTCACTCGCTTCTTTAATCAAGTCCCTTTGAAGACGAGTGAAATGGCACAGGTAGTTCAGCGAACGCATAGTAAATGTCGCTGACGAGAACATCCGCTTCCCGTACCTGTCCATGGACCTAGATTCCTTGTTAGGTGGATGGACAGGTACTGAAGGATCAGCTAGTTCCTTCTTAGTGGCAGCAGCTACCACCATAGCATCCACAGAAACTCCTTTTGTCAAGACCTGTTTGTCTGCTGGTGCCGTTATGAACTTGGAGGGTCTCCTGGGAGTGGGGTCCACTGAATCAGGAGCCGTCCATGCCTTTTTAGCAACCACCTGCATGAGGGGGTCAAAGGGGGGGGACACCCAGGAGGTGGAAGGGCGAGAGCCAAATGCCTCAAGATACACGGATTCATCCTCCGAAGGGTTAAGGGCTGGCCAATTTCCTCTGTTTCAGGATCTCTAGAATGTCTGCAAAGGAGACATCTTCAGAAGGGGAACGGGGGGAACCCTCGGAATCATCTAAATCTGTGTCAGATGTGATGGACTCAGGTGAGTCAATGTGTTTCCTCTTACACTTCCTCTTCCGAGGGCTCTTCTGCCAAATCAGGAGAGGCCTCGGAAGAGGATGAAATCCCACAGGGGTTCCTGAGGAGCTGGCTCTCTGCGGTCCGGGATGAGGGAGTGAGTCGACTTGACCTGAGGCACCGTGAGGGAGGCGGACGGAGCCGACTGTGGAGTAGAGCCAGGCTCTAACACACTCCGCATGACCTCGAACGCACCCCTGTCAGGCAAAGCCAGAGGTCCCCGCTCCGAGAAGCTGAGAACCTCCCTCGGCACCGACAGTGATGGCTCTGAGGCCGATGTCAGAGCCGAACTCACCAGCGCCGAAGCTCCGAGAGGAAGAGCGGGGTCGGACAAGGGTCCGATGCCACTCACCCCCTCGGAGCCGACGATGGAAGTCCGGCACCGAGATTCTTCTAAGGAAGAAATCGGAGCCGACGATGGAGCCGAAGACAATTGTATCGGCTCCGAGACGACCCGGCTCCGAGCTCAACGGAGTCGGAGGAGGAATATATTGATGGACAGGGGCAGGCATCGACTGATGAGTCGGGCTCTGAAGCATCTAGGCCAGTGCCTCGGACTTAAGAAGTCGACTCACTACCCTCTGAAGGTCATGATCCGACAGCCTCGATGACCTAGAGGAGTGAGATTTATGGCTCCGTTCAGACAGCAGGGAGATCCTGGAGCCGAATGAACGGAGCCAAGGGATGGTGACCTGGACCTCTTCCTAGATGTCGGCTCCGAAGGTCTGGTCGGAGCCGACACGGGAATTTCTAATACCTCGGCTCCAGCCGGAGCCGAGGGAACCACAGAAACTGTGGACTGAGACTCATCGGCTCCAGCCGGAGCCGATGTAGGCAGAGGTTTAGAAGCCTTAGGTCTCGGCTCAGTTGTTGGAGCCGAAGACCTAGAAGCCTTGGAGGGCTTCCCTGAAGACACAGTAAGGGAATCCTCAGGCTTGAGTAAACCTCTTAAAATTAATTTATTTTTTCTTTCCTGCAGGACCCTGGGACTGAAGCCATGGCAAACAGCACAGGAGTCCTGCAGGTGCAAAGGTCCCAGGCAGTAGACACAAGAAGTGTGACCGTCTGTCAGAGACATTTTCTGACAGCACGCATCACACTTCTTGAAGCCTGAGACCTTTGATTCTTTAGACATTCCGAAAGTGCAATCACACACACAGTCAAAAACACACTGATTACACCCTGTCTAGTTTTAGCTTAAAATAAAACAACTAACTAGGTTTTAAATTAAGAAAAATAACACACACACCCACTAGGGAAGGAAGAAGGCCTGAAGGCCCGAGAGAAGAACTTAAAGTTCTTGTGGGGAAAAAACAGGAATTTTAAGAAAAAGGGGCAAGAATTCCTCTAAACTAAGGGAAATAAGTATAAAAATTAAAAATAAAGGGGTTTAAATACACTAACTTTACAAGAAAGTCACTTACCAAGAACCGGTAGAAAACCAACACCTCGATCGCTGTAGCGGCAAACGAGATCTGAGGTAACTCACGCCTAGCATTGTGGGATATAAGGGGAGCCTCGAGCCGGTGGAACCAACTCTCGAGCTTTTAGAGTGGCCGAGTCGGAGCCGAGGTCGGCTCCGAACCCATCCAGCAAGAATGAAGGCGAGATAGACAACTTAACATTATATGATTTTAAGTACTGAAATAATATACTTAGCACTCATATATTATAAAAAAAGAAGTTATGTACTCCAAATAATGTTCCAGTTGTGTTGTCCATTTTCATTCTTCCTCAACTGTTGGGTTCAGATCCGATCCTCGAATCCGACTTTGCCACTTCTTCCAGATCGCAGAACTCTTGGACTTTCAAGCTCCTCACTTTACCTGTAATGTTCTAATCACCTAACATATCTCAGATCTAGTTTGCTGCCTATAGATATAAAGAACAGTGGAAAATAAGAAAATAATGGAATATGAGTCTCAGACAAAAAACAGAGTTTCCTCCAATACCCTTTCATCATTACCACAGTAAAGCAATGGGTTGCAGGGTGGGAAGTTGCGGAAGAATGAAAATGGACAACACAGACGGAATGTTATGGTGAGTACTATAGCAATAACCCACGCCTGGGTGTGGGTAATGTGGGATTTACCCATGGTTGGCGTGGTTTGGTACCAAACAAAGACAACCGTGGGTAAATCCTGCATTACCCACACCCAGAAGTGGATTATTGCTATTATACTATGACATTATTTAAGAAAAGAAATAATTACTTTTCTTAAATAATGGCATTGTATAATGCCTCTTTGCTGCCCTTCCGCAGCTGTCTGGTATCCGCGGCTGTTCTGATGTACTGCGCATGCCTACGCAGTACATCAGAGCTGTGGCCAAAAGCAACGGAGAAAGCAAGATCGCCGTTGCTTTTTACTGTTTCGCTATGTTAAATGGGTTTAACATAGCAAGACAGCTTTAAAATAAGCAACGGAGATGTCCGTTGCTTTTTTTAAACCTGTGTCGCTATGTTAAACTCTTTTAACATAGCGAGACAGTGTTTTAAAAGAGACTTATACTAATGGAAAAGTCCGGGATCGGACCTTTTCTATTAGTATAAATCGATTTACAACGCTGGCCAATCAGTGTGCACGTTTTGGAATATTAATGGGGGGGGTCATGGTATAATTAACTTTTTTATCTGATGATGTCATTTTCATTAATTTCTTAGCTGTTGGGACAGAGTCCCCAGCTAAGTAAATACCAGAAGGACTCTAAGGAAAGATATTCCAGAGTACAGCTGAGCCAAAACGTTGCTCTTCCCCTAGAGACCAGGTCCAATTTGTAATGAGCCATAAAGGTATGAGGACTACCCCAATTTGCAGCTGCACAAATATCATCTAAGGAAATTCTACAAAAAAGGCAGAAGAAGTCACCATAAAACTGGTGGAATAGGTTTTTAGTGGTTTTGGTAAAAACAAACCCACTTTTTCATAAAAAAGGTAATACCATCAGTCAACCACTTGGCCAGAGTCACATTAGAAACTGATTTGCCTAATTTTGAATCAGAAAAGGAAACAAGCAGTTGTCAGATTTTCTCAAATCTTTGGTTCTGTAAAAGTAGGAACGTAGCTGTCTATGGAAATACAAAAGATGTAACATATATTTTCCTTTGTTAGAAAAGTTAAGAAAGAAGACTGGGACATTGCTGACCTGATGAATATTGAATTCTAACACCATCTTTGCTAAAAAGGAAGGAATGGTCCATAAAGAAACCCTATCCTTGTGAAAAATTAAATAAGAAAGTTTAGAATACACTGCCTGAAGTTCAGACACTCTTTTGGCAGAAGTGATAACAACTAGGAAAGCAGTTTTCAAAGTCAAAAACTTCAGATCAGATTTAGCTGATTGTTCAAAGGGAGGATGACTCAAGACCTGAAGAACAGTATTTAAATCCCAAGGAGGAGTAGGATACTTCAAAAAGGCCTAGTAAGTAGGTTTCTTTGAGAAATCTTTACAAAGCTTGGAGGAAGCTAAGGTAGTTATTTTCTCCTATATGAACATTGGAGATGGCTACTAATTGTACTCTGATGGTTGAGGAGCTAGCACCCTCATTGAAAATTGTAGCTAAAAAGTCAAGAACCTTTGAAATCAGTGTTGAAAAGGGATCAAAATTATTTCTATGGGCCCAAAAAACTTTTAGTTATGTACTTACCATAACTTTGGATGTATGGGATCCATCTCGCCTACATTCATGACAGATGGGTTCGGAGCCAATCCATCGGCTCCGACTCGGCAACTTATATACTAGCACGAAGTCTCTCATTGGCTGGGCTATACCCTATCCCAGGATGCACTACACCTGCTTCCCCAAATCTTGTTTGTTCGCTTTCATACACCCATGTAAACACAGAGACACTATAAGTCACTATAACCAACTAAAGTTCTCCAAGAAAGAACGCCAAGAAAAAAGTGACTACAGCTCCTCTAAATCCAAAAGGCAGGGGGAAGGAGGGTGGGTACTTATGAATGTAGAGATGGATCCCATACATCCAAAGTTATGGTAAGTACATAACTAAAAGATGTAATGGGATCCTATCTCGCCTACATTCATGACAGATGGGACAGCGTCCCTAGCACCTACATCCCGGGTGGCTCATTGGAACACACTCCTGAGAACCGTGGAACCAAAGGAAGCTCTGCCTCGAGAAACCACATCCAATTTGTAATGAGAAATAAAAGTGTGCGGAGAAGTCCAGGTTGCCGCAGCACAAATATCATCAATGGATAACTTGGGTGAAAAGCTACCAAGTAGCCATTGCCCTGGTAGAATGAGCCTTGACTGGAAAGGGAAGGTCTTTACTGGCCTGTGAATAAACAAAAGTGATACAATCTTTAATCCATTTTGATATGGAGGCTTTTGATACTGGTTGACCCAATTTGTTCGCTGCAAAAGAAACAAACAATTGATTTGATTTTCGCGTTTGAGCGGTTCTATTCAAATAAAAACGTAACTGTCTATGTACGTCCAATTGATGCAAAGTATATTCTGCGTTATTAGAGAATTCTGGGAAAAACACAGGGAGTTCTATGGTTTGTTGCAAACAGAAAGAAGAGGCCACCTTTGGAATAAATGCAGGTTTCAATTTCAATGAAACTCTATGTTTGTGAAAAATCAAATAGGGAGGATCAGAACAAAGAGCTTGAAGTTCTGAAACTCACCTAGCAGATGTTATGGCTACTAAAAAGGCCGTTTTCCAAGACAGAAATTTTAAATCAGAAGTAGCAGCTGGTTCAAAAGGACGGGCAGTTAGGGCAGCAAGAACCATATTCAAATCCCAAGGAGGAACAGGATGAGATAAAGGAGGCCTAAGGAGCCAAGCCCCTTTAAGGAATGCCTTACAAAGTTTATGAGACATCAATGAAGGTTCAAATGAAGCATAAAAATTAGAGATTGCCGCTAGCTGAACCTTAATGGTAGAAACCGAAGAGCCCGACTGAAACAGGAAGGCCAGAAAATTCAGAACCTCCGATAATGGAGCAGTGAGAGGATCTATACCTCGTTCTTGAGCCCAGAAGGCAAACCTTTTCCATTTACTGGAATAAAGTTTGATGGTGGAAGGCTTATGGGAAGAAGACAGAATGTGGACCACATCCGGCGAGAGAGCATTATCTCGGACTAAGGATGGAAGTGGAGTAACCATGCTGCCAACTTCAGGGACCTGAGAGATGGATGAAGCCGTCCTGACTGATGAGTCAACAGGTCTGGCACCGGATCCAGAAACCATGGACCTTCTATCGCATGCCTCTGTAGGAAAGGGAACCAAACTTGACGAGGCCAGTGCGGGGCAATCAGAATCATCTCGCTCTCCATGTAAATGGCCTTCTGTATCACCCTCGGTAGGAGGGAGAACGGAGGGAATGCGTAGAGAAGACCGGGGGGCCAAATGTGAGTCAGAACGTCCCTGGGAATCTGTCCCTGAGAAGGGAACAGTGTGAAGAACTCTCTGCATTTCGTATTGTGGGGGCTGGCAAACAGGTCGCAGCAAGGAAGACCCCATCTGTCGAAGATTTTCGCAGCTATACTCTGATTGAGGGACCACTCGTGGGGCAAGAGAATGGTCCTGCTTAATCTGTCCGCAATCACATTGGACTTCCCCGGTATGTGCGTTGCCATTAGAAAGCGGTTGGTAGCTACCGCCCAGTGCCACAGTCTCATGGCTTCTCTGCATAGTGGGTAAGACCTGGTACCCCCTTGCTTGTTTATGTACCATACTACCGACATGTTGTCAGATAGGATCACAATTGGGCCCTGTGGGAGAGCGTGATGGAGAGCTTGGAGTACCAATAGTACCGCTCTCATCTCCAGGACATTGATATGCAAATGTGTTTCCTGGATCTGCCATGTGCCTTGGACCGACCTGTCCAGGTAATGACCCCCCCACCCTACCTGGGAGGCATCCGTGGTCACAGTGGCAACGGGACGTTGAGGAATAAAGGATCGCCCTTGGTCGAGATTTGACTGTAGAAGCCACCAACGCAGATCTCGACGGCAACTTTCCGTGATTATGATTAAGTGGTTCAAGGGCAGTTCCTGATAAGACCATTGAACCGACAGCAGCCATTGTAGAATTCGCATGTGAAGTCTGGCCAAGGGAACTAGAAGTATAGTCGACGCCATCGAGCCCAACAGTTGTAGGATCCGATGGGCCGGGGCTCTCTGTAAGTGAAGGCAGGATTTGACTTGATCTTGTAAGATCTGAATTCTTGCTGGCGGTAAAAAGGCGCGCATTCTTTTTGTGTCTAAGTCTGCGCCTATGAAGGTAATACACTGAGAAGGCTGTAGTACAGATTTTTGCAAATTGAATGTGATCCCCAAGAAACGGCCCAAGGTGAACGTGGCTCTGAGCGCTTGGAGAAGTAGATGCTCGGAGGTGGCTGTAAGGAGCCAGTCGTCTAGGTAAGGAAACACCTGGAATCCCAGACTTCTCAGGTGAGCAGTTACCACTGCCAGACACTTGGTGAACACCCTGGGGGCTGTGGTGAGACCAAAGGGCAGTGCTCGAATTGAAATGACTGGCTCGAGGCGAAGCGTAAATGTCTCCTGGACTCTTGAGCTATGGGAATATGATAGTAAGCGTCCTGGAGATCTATCGAGCACATCCATGCATCTTTTTCCAGCAAAGGAAGAATAGATTGAAGAGTGACCATTCGGAATTTGGACTTCTTGACGAAACGATTCAATGAACTGAGGTCCAATATGGGCCTGAAGTCCCCTGTCTTTTTTGGTACCAAAAATAATTTTGAGTAAGTTCCTGATCCGATCTGGTCGATGGGGACAGGCTGGATGGCTCTTTTTTCCAGCAGCTTTGAAACTTCTAATGCTGCCTGATCCCGCTGACTGGGTGGCACGTCTGGGATTTCCCTTAAAGAAAGGGGGGGTTTGTTGAAAGGGATGATATATCCTCCGGTAATAATGCGAAGCACCCACTGATCGCTTGTTATGGATTCCCAAGCTTGTGGATGCGCCGCAAAGCGACCCCCGACTGGCTCCGGAGCTGCACAGTCGGGCAACCACTCAGGAACGCTGGTTGTATGAAGAACCACGAAAGGAATCGTGGTCTCCAGAGTTACGGGGGCCTCTGCCACCTCTGGGGCGGCGTCTTCCAAAATTTCCCCCCCCCTGCCTCTGGAGGGGGAATCACAGGGTGGAGTAGAGAAAGACTTTTGGGATTTTTTAAACCACATTTTCCCTCCTCTCCCAGCCTTGGGATAAGGCCTGGAAGGAGCGGAATAACGGGCCCCAACGGCAGTCAAAGTCTTGCCCTCCTGCTCGCACCGAGTTAGTGTGTCCTTCACCTTGGGTCCAAACAAAGATGACCCATCAAAGGCGGCGAAGGAAGACTTGAAGGCCTCCGTGAACGAACACAAGCGTAACCAGGCTTGTCTCCTAAGGGCAACGCCTGTTCCCGCTGCTCTACTCGCCCCCTCGGCCGCATACGAGATGAGCCTCATGGACGAGTTAACAATAGAACAAAGAGTAGTCATCTGTGCGCCAACAGTCGAGGCCAGCGCTTCAGGTAGATTACCAACAAGGGAGTCATTTAGCTCTTTGAGAAGATCCCTTTGGAGCCTCGTAAAATGACATAAATAATTCAGCGACCGTAAGGTAAAGGCCGCTGAGGACAGGGTACGCTTCCCCTACCTATCCATACTCCTAGAATCTTTATTAGGAGGATGAATAGACGTCGAAGCCTCTGCCATGTCCTGCTGTGTGGCAGAAGCCACCACCAAAGCATCTACCGGTACACCCTTTGTGAGAAATTCTTTCTGGGGGGGAGCTGACAAGAATTTATTGGGCCTCGCAGGCACCGGTTCCACAGAATCAGGGTGTTCCCACACCCTTCGAGAAACCAAATCAAGGAGTTCATCGAAGGGCGGAGACACCCAGGAGGCGGAGGGCTGGGCCCCAAAGGCCTTGAGGAAGACTGACTCCTCAGTTGAAGGGGTTTTGGCTTGCCAGTCACCTCTCTGTCTCAGAATCTCCAAGATATCTGAGAAGGAGATATCATCCGAAGATGATTTGGGGGACCCTTCAGCGTCATCGAGGTCAGTATCCGATGTAATAGACTCATCTTGGGAGTCTACGTGCTTCCTCTTACACAATTTCTTCCGTGGGGGTTCATCCGAAGCAGTTTCGGACGGACCACCCGGAAGAAGGGAACCCCCGATTGGGGTATCCTCAGGCCCTGGGGCCCCGCTGCCGGGGCCTGCAACGCAACAGAGGCACCAGTCTCCAAATCTAGGGAGGGTGAGGTAGAGTCTAGTTGAATCCGCAAAGGCATGGCCAGCGCTCCTCATGGCCTCAAAGGCCGGACCTCCAGAATCCAAGGAAGTCACTGGTCTAGAGGCCACAATGGCACTGGGAATTCCAGCAGCCGATGCTCCGAGAGGAAGACTAGGCAATCAAGCACCTAATCCCAAAGTGTTCCCTCGGGCCCGGCTGTAGAGGTCGAGTACCAAACCCTGAACCGGAGGACAGGGTAGGAAGCATGGTCGGAGCCGAAAGGCCTGATAGGGGTCTCTGCTCCGACCGTATGGCTCCACATTGCTCCACCACCACCGGCTCCAACAACTCAGAGGAGGTTGGAGGAGGAATCAAATGTGTCTGGGGGGGGGATCGGCTCCGAAGCAAACTGTGCTGGAGCCGAGACCATTTTAGCAAACACTGGAGATTGGAAGAGCCTCTGCAAAACCCTATCCAGGTCCGAATCTGATAGTCTCGAGGATTTAGAGGAGGTAGACACTCAAAAAGACTTTCCTCTCGGCTCCGAGGGAGAAGGGGACCGGCTCCGAAACGGTTCCAATACTGTCGGCGCCGACTCCACCACCTCATGGACCACCATCGGCGCCGAAGCCTTCTTGAGCCGAGGGGAAGAGTCTGAGCTGCACACTTCCACCGGCCCAAGCCATTGGAGCCGATGGAGGTGATTCACCTCGATACTTCCAACTTGCGGCTCAAGACAATGGAGCCAAGTAGGAGGTATCGAGGCAGACTTCGACACTCGGCCCAAGTCAGTGGAGCCGAGGAAGAAGAGGTCAACTTTTTCTTTAGAAGTCGGCTCCGACGGACTTGTCGGAGCCGACGATCTTTTCTTTGGAAGCAACAGGAGGATTCAAAGCTTCCTCAAAGGAGGGTTTAATAAGCCCTTTTAAAATAAGCTTGTTCTTACGTTCTTGAAGAACTCTAGCAGAAAAAGCATGACATACGCTACAAGTCTCTTGTAGATGTTTCGGCCCCAAACAATAAACATAAATTGAATGGCTGTCTGTTATGGACATTTTATAACTGCACCTAGTGCATTTTTTAAACCCTGACTTTTGTTCTTTAGACATAGTACAGGTACTACAACAAATAGAGTTCACCACAAAAATCAAGCACTATAAAGAAGAAGCGCCAACTGACAAGCGCGAGACTCACTGGCGCAAGCACTTAGAGGAAATTTACCTCACAAACTGACAAATAAATACAACGGCCCAAAGCCCTCTAATTTAAACGGGCTTGGCCCGAAAAGACAAATAACCACAAAGGAATTAAATTTAATAGTACAAAAGGTCTTTTAACTAAAGTAGTACACAAGAATAGGGCAAGGGCCCTCTAACTAAAACGGGCCTTGCCCGACAGAAAAAGGAACAAGTACCAGACGACACTCAAGCACTCAAACTTCACAAATAGTATAAAGAAGCTGTTAAAACAGCTGTTTGGTTAATATATGACAAAAACCCCAAGGTCAAGGACCAATAAAGGTAAAAATAAACACTTAGCTCCAGCCAAGTCGAGACCACGTCCAGCTTGTAAAGCGGCAAACGAGATCTGGGGAAGCAGGTGTAGTGCATCCTGGGATAGGGTATAGCCCAGCCAATGAGAGACTTCGTGCTAGTATATAAGTTGCTGAGTCGGAGCCGATGGATCGGCTCCGAACCCATCTGTCATGAATGTAGGCGAGATAGGATCCCATTACATCAAATCTTTTCCATTTACTTTTGTGAATTTTTCCAGTTTAAGCTTTAGAGGAAGATAAAGAAGACCTCACAATGGCCTTCAACACCATTCCCTATTCTGGTATTACAGACAAGCTCACCAGCCTGAACATAAACCCCTACGTCACAAGATGGGTTGACAACTGGCTCATGGACAGAACCCACATGGTGAGAGTTGTGAAAGCTAGGTCCAACTCTAAACCGGTTACAAGTGGTGTTCCCCAGGGCTCAGTCCTAGGACCCCTCCTGTTCGGCATATACTTCTCAGAGGTACAGGCAAGCACAGGAGGACTATGGCTGACCAAGTTCGCAGACGACTGTAAACTAGGAGCTATAAATGACACTCCGGCTGACACAGACATCCTCCAAAAGGGTCTCACTGAGACGGATACCTGGTGTCAAAATCATGGCCTCAAGCTAAATGCCAAAAAGTGCATAGTCATCCCCTTTGGAAAAAAACAAACTACCACATAGGTGGTAGTCCCCTAAATACAGAAGACGTAATAAGGGATCTGGGGACCCAAGTAGATAGTAATCTCACCTTTAATGATCACACTGCCAAAATGGTTAGAAAATCCTTCTACGTGGCCCACCTAATCACAAAAGGGTTTGCATACAGATTAAAGGAGGTCATTGTTCCCCTCTACTCATCACTCATCAGACCGATCATAGAGTACAATGCCCCATTTGGAATGTACCTTACAAGACACCTGCAACAGCTGGAAAGACCACAAAAGTACCTCACCAAGAGGATCACTGGCCTCAAACAGATGCCTTATGCAGCTCGACTGAAGAAACTCCAGCTGTACTCGTTTGCATATCGCCTGCTTAGAGGTGATCTCTGCCTGACACACAAGGCCATGTGCAACCCAGAATTGATGGACATGCTCCACCTGAAGAAAACCTTATCCCCTCGAGCCACATGCTCTAGGGATCTAAACCTCACCACAACAATAAATAGGATGTGCTGGAGGGATAGATTCCTGTCCCAGAGACTTCCCATGCTTTGGAACAAGATTCCAATATACATTAGGCAGAACTCCTTGTGAACTCTTCAAAAGAAACCTTGACTAGTGGATGGGAAACCGAAAGTTTACCCTGAAGATCACTTCAGTGGCTCTGCTGGACAGAGGCACAGGGAACTAATCTAAGGGGGCGGCGAAAGCCAACACATTCTGGCTAGGCTTATAAATGCCTTTGGGCAGATAGCCTAGTACCTACCTATGAACCTATAACAGAATATGACAGCTGGGGGAGGACAGCCTGGGCTGCTAAGCAATCAATGGAACTGGAAAAAGTATACGGTCAAACATCCAGATCAGTCATGCCTGTTGGGTGACACAGGACATCTGGAGCTGGATCCAGAATCCATGTCAGATGTAAAAGATGAGGCCAAAGGAAGGAAAACCAGATCGGACAGGCCAGTAAGGGGTAATTTGGAAGACTGTGATCTTCAACCAGTATGATTTCCGGAGAAATTTGGGAATGAGGGGTAATGGGAATTAAGCTTAAAGGAGACCAGAAGACCAAGCATGAAGTAAAGCATTTCTTGGGAACTCGCCCACTGGGGGGATCAGGACAAAGAACCTGCTGCACTTGTTGCTGAGGGGAAAAGCAGAGAGATTGCAGCATAGTTGGCCCCATCAATGGAAACTCATCTCCATGACCCTGATATTGAGAAACCAATCACAAGGCATCAGTATGGACCTGCTTAACTTGTCTGCAATCACAGTAGACTTCCCAGGGATGTAAATTGCTATCAGAAAGCAATTGGAGGAGAGCTCCGATTGCCATACTCTCATAGCTTCTCGGCAAAGAGAGTAAGACCTGGTTCCCCTTGTTTGTTGATGTGCCAGACCACTGATATATTATCCTTCTGAAGTGCTATAGTCCTGGTAGGGAAAGTGTCTTGAAAGGCATGCAGTGTTAGGAGGACATTGATGTTTGTTGGCCTCTTCAGGTGACCATGTACCTTGAACTGTCCTTCCCAAGTAGTGCCGCCCCACCCGACTTGACAGACGTCCATGGTTACTGTGGCCATGGACTGAGAAAGAACAAAGGGACAGCCTTCATGTATTTGACTGGAGTGGATCCACTAGAGAAGGTAATTCTTGTAAGCTTGAGTTATCTTGACTGGCCTGGATAATGGGTGTTGGAGAATACACCACTGAGTTGCGAATGTCTATTGGAGAATTCTCATATGGGCAGCACAGTGGTGCAGCGGATAACATTGTTGCCTCACAGAAAGAGGTTCTCCGGTTCGATTCTCAGCTGGGATGCCTTCTATGCGGAGTCTGCATATCCTCCCTCTGTTCATGGGGGTTTCCTCTGGGTACTCCGTTTTCCTCCCACATTCCAAAGACATGTATCTGGAGCATTTCTACCTGGGTCTCCACTGAAAATAGGCTTTGTCCTTGTCAGAATTCCCTGGTCAACAAATGTTAAATAAAAAATAAATATGGAATATGGCCAGCGGTACAAGGGTGACTGCCACTGACATGGATCCCAAGGCTTGGAGCATCAGATGAGCTGAAAGGGAAGAATTTTGACCTGAAACTGAATTGTTTGAATACAAGTGAGAGGGACAAAAAATATTTGAGTGACTATATTGAAAAGAGCACCGATAAATTCCAGAGTTTGAAATGGATTGAGTTGAGATTTGTTGTAATTGATGGATATCCCCAGATGAGAACACAGCTGGAGTAAGCAGTTCTATGCTTGAATTAGTCGACGTCTGGTTGGAGCAGTCAGGAGCCAGTCATCCAGAAACAGAAACACTCGGAATCCCCGCAGTCTCAGGTGAGATGGAACTACTTCCATGCACTTGGAAAACAACCTTGGGGGCTGCGGCGAGACCAAAGGGCAGTGTTCTGAAATGGTAATGACTGGCTCCCAGCTGGAAGCGTAGATATCTTCTGGATCTTCTGTTCATTTTGATGTGATAGTATACATCCTGAAGATCTATCAAACACATCCAGTCGTCCCTGTGCAGAAACACCAGAATCGACTGAGCCTTGACCGTCTAAAACTCTGTAGGCTGAACCAATTCATTTAGTTTGCTGAGATCCAAGATTGGTCTCCAGTCCCCCGTCTTTTTTGCCACTAAAAATAATTCTGAATAAGTTCTGAACTCTCTTTGGACTGTGGGGACCTCATGGATGAGTATTTTTTCTTAAAGCCTATTTATTTCTAGTGCTGCTTCCCTCTGTGTGTGTGGAATAAGTGGGATTTTCTTTGAAACTAATGGGGGTGGATATGAAAATGGTATGATATAACCTCTAAATATTATCCTCCGCACCCATGAATCTTTTGTAATTTCTAACCAGGCTCTCTGATGCATGGATAGATAACCCTTGACTGCCTCCAGAGATGGACTGTCAGGCCTCCTTTCAGGACTGCTGGTAAGATCTGTCAGATAAGGTATGCCTAGATCCCTGATTATGTGGATCACCTCTTCCACCGGGATGGCATCTTCCAATTGAATTCTCCCTCTGCCCCTGGGGGAACTGTCTCCATATGGTGTGTATCTTTTGAGAGGGTATACAAGCTTTGACTGTTAAGCTACCACGTAAAGTATATTGTCCAACCAACAAACCATATCACTAATCATTATGGAGTAACAAATCATATCAGTAATTATTATGGAGCAATCCTGTAACTGCCCTTTGCTTTCATACATCATCTGTCCCACAAAATTGATACCCACATTCTGTATACTTCTGATGTCTCATTAAGAAAAAAATGAAAAACAATCACCACAGTACCATACTCTGGCTTGTTGATCTTTGGTACATACATTTTCCTTCAAAAGCCCATATAATGTTTTATTCAACAGTGACCATATAACAATCCTCCTGTACATGCAGCATACATCCTTACCCATAACAAAGGTTCATAGGTGTTTTCTAGGCTAACGACCACAAGGGCCTTTTTAAGCCTAGTCATGCATCCCAAATCTCTGACAAGTTTTGCTACCCTTGATAAGTGTAAGCATGGGAATGGGAGATGAACCATTTACAGGTTACCTGTGTCCATTAGAGACATAGGTCCCAAACCAGGGATGAATTTCCGGTTTCCCATCCAATTGTCCAAATTGCACTTGAATTGAGTTAGGGAGGAACTCTGCTTCACATGGATTGGGAGCCTGTTCCACAGACGGGGTAGTCTCTGGGATACATACCTATCTCGTCTGCAGGTCCTATTTATATCACAAGCAAGGTTTAAATTTTTAAAATGGGTAATTCTGGTGCTGTTTGTTTTGTGGATATGCAGCAGTATACAAAAAAAAAAGACATCCATCTTCTGTACATACCTGAGGTCTGACTGTGAAGAAAGTGAAAGAGACAATAATCACAGTAGTTTATTCCAAACTGTTGCTTTTGGGCACATATATGTATATGTGTGTGTGTATATATATATATATATATATATATATATATATATATATATATATATATATATATATATATATATATATATATATAGATATGTTTGTGTGTGTATATATATATATATATATATATATATATATATATATATATATATATATATATATGTATACACACACACACACACACATATATATATATATATATATATATATATATATATATATATGGGTTCATGTCAATACATCGACATGTCATTATATCGACAACTACTGCTGCAGTACGAAATAAACGAAAAGTCAAACCATCGACAACTGTAATAATCGACATTAACTTACCGACAACCAGACAATGTAAACGTCTAAAATGTACCATACTGTGTCCATGTTTTGAGCGTTCTACTAATTATAGCAGAACACATGTAGCATTACAATATATACCGTTAAGATCAACTGTTTTAGTGACCTCCGATTCTTTAATAAGTGAAATACAGCACTGCTTGAACTTACATCTTAAGTAATCTAGCTATACTGTGCACAAACTCGACGTTAGAGTATTTGTACATGTTGGAAATTAGTGTGTCAAATCTTTGCTGACGGAGGATTAGTTGTCTACGTTTTGGAGATGACGGGAAACCTGTAGACATGTGCACAAATGTGTTATTTACTGCTGCTATATGCTTTTCAATTGTCGGTGAAATTAACGTCGTTTATTTCAGTTTTCGTTGTTGTGACAGTTCGATTATTTGAAGTCGACCTAGTGGCTGTCGATGTAATAACATGTCGATGTATTGACATGAACCCATATATATATATATATATATATATATATATATATATATATATATATATATACATACAGATATATATATGTTTGTGTGTGTGTGTGTGTGTATATATATATATATATATATATATATATATATATATATATATATATATATATATATGTAGATATAGATATAGATATGTTTGTGTGTGTGTGTGTGTGTGTGTGTGTGTGTATATATATATATATATATATATATATATATATATATATATATGTATGTATATACACACACACACATAAACCCTTCCCTAAACAAGCCATATCAGTGATTGCTTTTAATGAATCACATCATTGTCCTTTACTTTCATGCACACCCTGTAACCCAAAACAAGACAACTACTTTCTGTGCATACCTCTGATGTGTGATTGTGAAGAAAGTGAAAGGCTTAGGCGACTCAGCCATGAATTTCAACTCGTTGTTCTTAAACACAGAAACTGTCCTTAGGTTAGCCAGATCACATAAAAGGCTTGTGTTTTCACACATACCCTGTCACTGTATCTTCCTCCAAAAGATAGAAATCTTCTAATTCTCAGATGTTACGCTGTGATTAAAGTGAAAGAAAACCAACCACGGTAATATATTTCAACTTGCAGTTCTTAGACACTGTACACCGTTCACCCCACCACCATGCCAGAGCAATGATTGCTTTATTTTTTTATTTATGTATTTATTGACATTTGATTATCAGGAAAGTCCAAATGGGTAGAAGCCCATTTTCAGTGAAGGCCCGAGGCAGAAAATCTCCAAATTATTTCAAAGCATTTTGAGAACAATTATTTTTGTAATCTTCAAAAAATAAAACAAAAACATCTGCAGTTTAAATAATTATAACAAATGAGCTATAGTATAAAAATTAGTTAGAAATCAATACAAGTTACATGACAATCATTTAATATAAGGTAAGTTAGTCTAATACAAACAGAAACTGTAATGTGAAGTTAGGGAAACCAGGCTTTTTAGAGAGAAAGTCAAGGAAGAGAATTTGACAGAAATAAGAAAGTAAGTGAAGAAGGGAGAGTAAGGAGTTATAAGGAATGGAAAGGTACTTGTTCGCATTTAGGGA
Source organism: Protopterus annectens (assembly GCF_019279795.1). Taxonomy (NCBI): domain Eukaryota; kingdom Metazoa; phylum Chordata; order Ceratodontiformes; family Protopteridae; genus Protopterus; species Protopterus annectens. The sequence continues at coordinate 1,200,278,913 of NC_056737.1, forward strand.
TATAGCTTATCCTGGTTTTGAGCAAGAAGAGTACCAGATTATAGCTTGGAAATCTTTTAGAGTGGTTTTGAAAGATGGAAGGGAGAGTATTGACCTAATGGATACAGGTAAGGAGTTCCAAGCCTCAGCAACCTTTGTATGAGTACAGACAGTGCCCAGATCTGATAGGTTTGTAGACAGACAGGAGTTTTTGGTCACTGGATTGCAGTGACTAACTGGGAACATAATTGTGTAGAATATTTTTAGTGCTGGACAGGCAGATGGATGCTGGATAATTTTATAGGTGGTAAGAAGCTGTGTGTATTTTAGTTGACAAGGCAGTTCTAACCAATTAAGGCTTTTTAGTACTATACAGTGGTGGGTTCTGGAAGGGGTATTTGCTGCAAATTTAGCAACTTTGTTATGGCATTGTTCAAGTTTTAATTTTTGTGAAGCCTGGAGGCTAGTAAGGATGGGATCACCATAAAGAAGTGGGGGAGAAGATAATTAGTGGCAAGTGTAGTTTTAGTTGCGTCAGTGAGAACATTTTTGGCTCTTTAAAGTGTCCCCAGTTTTTGATGATTTTTTTAATGCAATTTGTTTATATACAAGTCGAATGTAAGATTATCATCCACTATCTCCCCTAATAAATTTGCTACGAGAAGTGATGTCAACGGTTGTATTATCACAAGAGAGGATTTCAAAATTTTGTATTTTTATGAATTTTGGAAAAAAGTAATAGTTTGGTCTTTTTTGGGGTTGAGCATGAGACTTGATTAAGATTATACTAACTTGTCCTTTGTTTTGTTCACATATGCCCCCCAACGGACAGTCACTTCTGGAAATCATCTGCGATGTTTGATCTCCAAAAGTGGTGAAATAATTACTACAATAATACATTTCCTCTTGGTGTCATAGGACATATAACCTCTATGTTTATTGCCATAAAATTTAAAAAATAAACATAAATAAATAAGTACACACATAGAGGTACGCTGTATAGTGTACCATGTGTGTTACTGCAACAGCCCACAGCTCCTCCTGGTTTCCTGACAGAAAAAAATGAAATACAAAAATGATCACAGCAATGTATTTTAACTTGTATGTTTCAGACAGTATGCACTGTCCATATCCCCCAACCAAATGCAGCAATGTTCACGCTAATGTTATGAGCCTACCTGTCATTTGCCTTCTTCTGTCAGCTGTCTTCCCAAAGACAGACATTTCTGATAATTGCCTATGATGTGTGCTCACCAAAAGTTGTAAAAACACAAAGTAATGCATTTCAAGTTGTTGCTTCAAGACCCACCCCAGATGATAGTAGCAAAACTGAATAATTAAAAAAAATACGGCTTAGTCTGTTGTGGGCCATGTCTATTGCTACCATTACATACATATCTATCTGGTTATCTTCCAAAAAAAAAAAACATACCTACAAGAGAAATGTGTCCTAGAAAGAACTGTGGTTCTGAGCTTCTGGTGACCTCTAGTCATATGACTGGAGATTGCTGAGAAAGCACTGCTACCAGTTGCTAAGAGAATACATAGTAATAGAACATGATTTAGTTACCCATGCCTTGCTGCTTTATTTGTGGGGGTAAAGATAAGAAGTCATTCTAATAAGTAATATGACTTATCACTTCTGTGTTCAAATTACCACATATTGTAATGGGAAGGTACAGTGTAATTATCTGGCTAGTACAGTTATTATACTAGCTGAATAATTATCTCACAGATGTATTGAGAAGGCTAGAAAGATTTTTTGTCTTATTTTAAAAAATTGTCCTCATACTAATTTTAAAATAAGAAAAAAGATACACTAAAACAGAGGTATCTCAGCACCTGTAGCATTTGTTCATTGCTGTGGTTCTGAGGCATCTTGATTCCTATATTTAAAATGTTAAATAATGTATTTATTTTTCTTAAAATAATTGTGTTGTATAACATTCTCCTCCATCTTTCTGTGTTTTTGCAAATCTAGGGCAATGACCACAAATGCAGTACATCAGAGGGGCTAGAGTTTATGTCACTGCTCCGTGAATCTTCTTATTATTATTTGTCATTTGTTAACTGGGTTAGTCCAGCTGAGCCAAAGGCCCATTTCAGTGTATTACAAAGTTATATCAAACACTGAAATGCAGGAAAACTTACACAGTTATATTGTTGCACATATTTACAGTAACAGAAGTTGCATAAAAAGTATGTACAAAAATAAAAATGCAGATGCGAGTTTAGAGAAAAAAAGAGTGGGACGTTCGCCTAGTATGACATAATATTACAGCAAACAGAGCTAGAGTGATAATAGAGTCATGATATTGTTTCTTTTAACAGATAGTATATATAGGTAGTAGAAGGCTGAAAGGTTTAGAGTAATGACAGGTAAAGAGAGGAGTGTGGGGGGGTGGAATTAAGTAGGGTCCTAGCATGGGCAGGAGCTAGTATTAATATTTTCAGAAAAATATTAACTATAGTTATACATAAGTTATTTATTTAACTTCAGAAATGAACTTAGTAGAAATACACATTTTCAGTTAGGATATGTGTTTTTTGTAGTCGGGAGATGGAAGCAGTTTTTGTGATACATGCTTTTATGGCTTTGTTCATTGTTCTCTTAACTGCAGCAAGCTCAGTCTGTTTTCTGTAGTTGACTGCTTCAAGGTATGCTAGATGAAATGAGTAGCTAAACTGTTTACTTTAGCTAAAAGAATTGTTTTTGGCAGTTAGGAAAGTGGTATCTTACCAAAGGGCATTTAATGATCTTTAATGTTTACGAATGTGATTTTTTTCTGAAAATATTAATCTCATCTTTCACTAATGAATATAATTACTTTAAATCCTAAATGCCACCATATATCACTCCAGATTAATGTACTGCTATCTAATGAAATACTGTTACATCTCTGTAAAGTTTAAACAGAAGTTAAGCACTGCTTTGGCACATTATACCTACCCTGTGGAAGACAGGTTGTTGGAGTTAATTAGTTTTACTTACAGCTTCTAAGGAGATAATCTCGCGTGTGTAAAACTATTAACTAAAATAGTAAACTGCCACCTGCAAATCAACACTTCTCCTTTTTCAGTTTATTTATTTAACATTTGGTTGCCAGGAAAGTCCAACTGGGACAGAGCCCATTTTCAGCAGAGGCCCAGGGAGAAATGCTCCAGATGCATGTCTTTGGAATGTGGGAGGAAACTGGAGCACCCAGAGGAAACCCACATGAATCCAGGGAGGACATGTAGATTCCACACAGAAGGCACCCTAGCCGAGAATCCAACTGGAGAACACCAATGCTAACCAGTACACCTCTCAGAATGTTAAGAAAGTAGGTTATTTCTTCATAATGGAGTCCTCCATTCTTTTACATCATTGTTGATTTGCTGAAAATAAAAATTTATAAATATATATATATATATATATATATATATATATATATATATATTTTTTTTTCATCTTGTCAGTTATATGTGAGACCGTTGCTCTTACAAAATTAGATTTTCCTTGAGTTGCTGCAATTGTAAAACCATTTCAGATACATTGGAGTAGGACCGTGTTTTGAGTAGAGGGTGAATGTATGGTAATTGCTGTCCATTGTTTTTAACATATATATCTGGTGAGTTGACTATCCCTGGATTAGAAAACATTTCATACCAAATCATTAAAATCATATTTAGTATGTTAAACATACAAAACCTCAACATTTGCACCACTTCGACACATGTGTAAAACAGATCCTACTGATGCTTCTTGGTTGTGATATTTATTGACAGACAACTGTGATGATATTTTGCTAAGTTGTTTGTTTTCCTTAACATTACTCACATTGTTCAGCATGCTGATCATGTGCACTATTTTAACCAACTGTGTGTTTATGACCATGAGTAACCCTCCAGAATGGACCAAGAATGTAGAGTAAGTAAACGTGCTACCTTTAAAACACAAAACGCTTTGTAGTTTTCTTTAACAAACTTGTCGATTATGTCTAAAAATGTTCTACTTTCTCTATCAGGAGTCTGGTGTTCTTATCTTATTTCTGTGGTTAAATTGTTGATAACAATAAGCTGTGATTTAGTGTAACAGTTTCTGCAAACTCTAACTTGATACATTGCCTCTTTTTCTACTGTTTTGCATATCATGCATACATGCTGATTATATTTTACAATGTATGCTCAGTGTTACCTGAAACATTGAAATGCCTTCATTTCTTTTTTTAATTGTACCAAGGTGATACACTGGAACCATTTTACTAATAGAAATTACATACAAGATGAACACTGTAAGTGGAAACGTGCAAGAAAATATGTGTAAGTCTTTCCTGAGATTCACTGACCGTGGATAATGAATGCTGCCAAACAGATATAATACAGAGCACCAGGCTTACTAATGGCACAAAGACATTCCTTTGCACGAGACAATAAATGAAGGACCCATTTACCCGAGTTAGTGGTAGCTTACAGGGATGTTACAGATCCTGTGGCACTAAATGAAAGAAAACCATGAACTTTTAGTGCAGTGGAATATAACTGATACTCAACTGTTTGGTTACAAATGTAAAAAAAAAATATCAGGAAATCCTCAGTATCATACAATTCAAGAGAATTAACACATACGATATTTCCTTCATTATTTTGCCTCATTCTGTGTTGTGAATAAATACTGATCTATTATATATCATAAGGCTTTTCTAAATACCTTGGATGTTTTAACATATTTCATCATTATCCTAATTTTATTTTATTTATAGCACTGTACCTCATACCCAACTGTCTTTTCCTTTCAGTTTTCTATAAAATATCCCTCCTCATCAAGTTTACTCTAAAATGACAAATAATAGAAAATAAAGAGAGACAAAAATATTCCTTTAACTTCCATCTCCAGCTTCTCAGACATCATTTAGACTCCTTCTGGATATGAGTCTATGACTATTAAGGTTTGTCTTTATAAAATAACTTTTTTAAAGGATAAGGTAAACTTTTGTTGTAATCTTACCCTTCCTAGCATGCTCTTCAATTCCTCTACTGCCCTCTCACTTCCAAAGATATGCCCAAAGCTCCACTGGCAGAATACATGGCACTATCTCTATCCTCACTTTTCTGCAGTACCTTTCCTTTTTCTTTTTATACTTAACCTAAACTTTTCCAGTTCTCAAACCTCTAATCCTAACCCTTTTTATCTCTTTACTGTCCCTCACACACAAGACCATGTTATCTACACATGAAAATAAAGGAATTTAAGGAGTTGAGTAGTCTCAGGGGAGGTGGGATAGAGTTTCATTTTTTGATACCCAGAGTACAGTATTTGAGAAAATGAATATACAGAGTAGTACAAAGGAAGATGGGAGATGACCAGTTCAGATGCAGGTCAGAATGCAACACAAGTGTCCCAATGTTTGCAGTGAGACAGATAGTTAAGAAGAAACTAGAGATGAGGAAAGAGTCCAAGTAGGCATTCCTAGACTTGGAGAAAATATATGATGACAAGGTCCCAGGGAAGTTGATTTGAGCATTCCTGCTGTGGTCTGAAGTCTCAGACATATTGGTAGAATTAGTACAGGCTATGTGCAAGAACCAAATGGCTGACGTATGAACGGTGTTACGTCTCACAGAGGGGTGCATAGTGGGAGCGAGGATGCATTAAGGTTCAGCTGTAGTGATGGACTACATTAGCAAACAGGTTGTTGGAGACAGATCAACAAAGCTGCTGTATGCAGATGATGTGGCATTACAGGCAGACTCTGAACAGGAACTTCTGCAAAAAGCAGGGGAATGAAATGCAAAACCGAAGGCACATGGGCTGGAACTGAGTACAGATAAGACCATTGTAATGGCAGCAAATGGGGGAAATCAGAAGAAGCTAAGAACTGAGATAGATGGGAATGTAGTAGAACAGGTTAACAGCCTCAAGTATCTGGGAGGGGTGTGTGGCATAACCACACTGGGCCAGTAATCAAGGAGCCTGAATCCTCACCACTGACACTGGAGAGAGATGTTCTCTTGGAAAAAATAGATACACCCATTATTTCCAGATGCAGCTCTATGCAACAAGCATAATTTCCCTTAACAGCACACAGGGAACACACTCAGTCCGGGATCTGGATTTCTCTGTCACCTTCCATGTCCCCAATAAGAGTCCCCACTGACACAGCTACAGAGTTGAGACTCAGCCAAGTGCCCAAGCTAAATTCTCCACCACTCTCCTTGTGAAGCCACTGCTTTATGCCCCTGCTCCAAGCAGCTGACCTAACTCTGTTTGAGATTTGATTTTTATACACACACACACACACACACACACACACACACACACACACACACACACACACACACACACACACACACACCTGCGAAAGGCTGACACAGATTTACTAACTATGCCTCCTACTGCCTAGACAATAAGGTAGTTACACCACCACCAGAAATTCCAAAGCCAACTACTCTAAGGCTCTTACAAGGGTACCCAATTATACTGAGTGAAATTAATTTTAATACAAATGGTAATGTTGGCCAAACAGCAAGGCTTTCAGGAGTGGCCACAGTGTCACTGAATAAATATAAGTACTCTCAAAGGTTAAAATATTCTCTAAAGGACCAGCCACAATGAAAAGTTTAAATATATTTAATAATAAATAATAGAAGAATATGAAAATACTAAATATCTATTTACAATAAACACCAGAGTTTCAATCACATGAAATATTAAAATAACACAGACAAATAGATTAACACAGATACAGAAAAACAGTATTTTACTAATCTCACTATATTTCCCGACTGATCTAAAAAATTACTATATCCTGGTCACTTACTAGAGCAAGGCAAGATGAAGCAGATGAGAGCCCTTCTCTCTCAGGTTCCAAAAACAGACTGCCATGAGACTTCAGTCTCACCTAGTATTCATTTTATTTATTTATTTATTATTTATTTATTTATTTATTTACATTTGTTGACCAGGATTGTCCGACTGGACGTAGGTCCATTTTTAGCGGAGGCCAGGAGAGAAAAGCTCCACGGTTAAAATATACAGACAGTAGTTACATTGGATTTACATAGCGATTAACAATTTGATTAACATAGCAATTAATTACAAACATAGTTACAGATGAAGAACATAGTACATCAGTAGACAACTAGAATCTTTATCTGCAAAGTACATAACAGACATTAACAATTGTTACAATAAGAAGTTCCTGCTGTATAATAAGTAGTAGGCTTATGAGCATCTCAGCTTGCTATAATCAAGGTAGTTAGTGGGGTGGAAAGAAAGGTAGTGGTTGGATGGGGTGAGTGCTATTAAAGTGGGAGTTGCAAGTGCATAGCCAGCATGTTTTAGGTGCACTTTTAGTAAAGTTTTGAAGTGGGTGCATGATGGTATGGAGGTAATTGTGGGTTGGAGGGAGTTCCATAATTTGGCTATGGCACAAGAGAATAGTGGTTCACCAAAAGAGTTATTGGCTTTAGTGATTTTTGTTGCTGGATCTTAGTGGTCTGGTGGTGCGATAGGGTTGGATGATATTAAAATATAATTTTTAGTGATGGATTACAGAATGACATCACATACCTCTGGTCATCTGACTTCTGGTTCTCATGCTACCCCCTTGGCTAGAAGCTGCCAAGATTTAGCACATATGTGTCAATAATACACACACACACACACACACACACACACACACACACACACACACACACACACACACACATACACACAGCCTTGCTAAGATCTGCTGCACCTCCTGGAAGTAGTAAAACAATTTCAAACCTCCACCCTTCCAGAGTAGCAATTAGTTCACTCTAAAGACAATGTGGAAAGCTTCCCAGTGCAGACTTTTTGTCTCTGGCTGCACTGAGAACTGTAAGATACAATCTTTATGGCCTAAGCCAGGTAATTTAATTTCAAACAATTGTCAAACTTAGTTGGATTGAGATTAACCTCTTCTCTTCCAGTATCCTCTGTTAAAACATACACATTTAAATGGTTTCAATAATACATATGTATTATTTTTCTGTCCAGCAGGGCACACTGTTAGTACATTTTTAACACAGCCAACTTTACAAATACATTTTTCAACACAAACATCTGTACAAATCAGTTTGATATAAAAATGACATATGATTCTTTACAAAATTCCAGCTAGCTGTGCTGGCATATGTTACACATCTACTGCCCTACGTCTCCTGGCATAACTGGCAATAATTCACATCATCACAAGGTGGTTGAGTAGAACAGAAGTCTGAATGAGGAGATCAAAACTATAATTTGAGAGACTGCAGCTAACTTGCACTTAATGACAAGGTAGTATATAACAGAAGAATTGCAAAAAAAGCTGAAATGCTAGATGTAAAAAGCAGTTGTGCAACCAGTACTACTGTATGGTACAGAAATGAGAGCAGTTGAGAAAGCTAAACGTGACAGAGATGAAGTGCCTGAAATAAGTGGTAGGATGCAGACCATGGGACAGATGAAGAAATGAGGATATCAGAGCAGACGCCAAAGTAACTTCAGTTGTAGAAAAAGTAAAACAGAACAGATTACTGTGGTTCAGGCACATGCAGAAAAACAAAAGACAATCTAGTGAAGAAGATTTGGGCCAGACAGGAAGAAGAAAAGTGGAAATGAGGGTATCCAGCAAAGAGATGGATGGATTGCATTCAACAGTCTGGCATGACTTTCAAAGAAGGTAGAAGAATGACATTAAACCAAGAGAGTTGGCAAGAGCTGATAAAACAGCCTGACCCCCATGCAGAAAATGGGACATAGGGAGTTGGCAATGATGATGATGAGAGCACAGCAAATCACCTGCTGTGGATTTAGAGTTAGTTGTGATGAGAAAGGATTTGTCTGTAGTTCACAGTTCTGTTTGGGGAAACAGGGCTGAATGATGGCATTTACATATGGGCCTCTCTTACGGATCATGGACTAGTTTATTATCAGTTGTTGTGAGTGCGTTGCATTATTTGCAGCTCTAGCCAATTTTGTTGTTTTTGCGTGAAGCAGTGGTGGGTTCTGCAGTGATGGTTGGCAGCAATTTTTTGTCACTTTCTTGCAGTATTGCTAAAGTTTATTTGATAGATAAGACTTACTGGTAAATACAGGTGTGACATGTAGAAATACTGGTAGTAAACAGGCCATGGCTGTATTAAGTGTGTCCTCATCTGTGAGGAAGGGTTTTGTCCTATGTAGAGATATTAATTCTGAAAATGTTTTTCTTTTGTTTTTTTTTTTTTATTTTATTTTATTTTTTTTATTGTATATTTGTTTACCGGGCTAGTACACATCTGTTGATTTGCAGGTACTGCCCACATACTCTAGTCTATGGCCATCTGTGGTCACACCTAATAGCTTAGCATGTGAAACCAACTCAATTTGTTTGTGGCTGCACAATATTATTGTGAAAAGAATTTTTTGGTTGGCTAGGTATTTGAAAATGAAGAATCTTAATACGGACTTCTTAGGACTTAAAATAAGTTTTGCTTTATCCAGCCAGAATTCTGGGAAGGAAAAGATTGCTAAATAAGTTGTTGAAGAATGGGAAAGGTTATTCACCATATTGTACTAAGGATGCATGTTTGGAGGCAGTGTGGGGTTTATTGATAAATGTATTGATCAGCAGTGGGGAAAGTACTGATCCTTGAGCAACCCCTACTGAGACATGGATGAATGATGAGAAATCATTTTGCCATTTGACAGTCTGTTTCCTGTGTGACAGATAGCTGTAAAATCACCATAATGAAAACTGAGCAAAACCTAAGGAGGAGAGAGTGCATAGGAGGCTTTGTTGGCAGACCGTGTCAAAAGCTTTAGACAAGTTGAGAAAGACTGCAGAGACAAGATTACTGGCATTTCTGTTGATATTCACTAAGTTAGTGTAGCTTGTTAGCACAGTGGTGGTACTGTGTTTAGGGTTGGGGCCATGCTATGTTGGAGAGAGGAGATTGTTCACATATATATATAATTTATGAGTTGTGAGCATAAGTTAATATGCAGCTAGGGTCTTCATGTCAGACTTGTTTACCTTGTACTACAAAAACAGTAACAGTCAGCTGCTATTCACAAGTGCATCTTATGCACATACCATGTTCTCAGTGATGTGACTTTTGGCAGGATTTCTGGTAGTTAGGTGACAGATGACACAATTTAATGCCCACTGACTACTGCAATGTAATAAAAACCACAGCAGGGTCCCTTTTTGCACACAGACAGCTCTCTGTGATATGACTTGTGGGAGGACTCATGGTATAAAAGTGAAAGAAGACGCAATGTGGACCCTTCTGTCCTGTGGAGGAAGGTGGTGACCAAGTGGACATGGGAACCTAACTGAGCATACAGTTGAATACTTTACACCTTTATCCTCTTAACTTCCACAATCATGAAAAAATTCAATGTCTCTCAACGTCGTCAAAATCACATTGTAGCCTTCTGAAATTAAAGCAAAAGTTCAGAAGCACAGCAAATGAAATATGGCTATATGTATAATCATGCCCTGGAACTAAGAGTACACAAACTATATATACTTCAGTTTATTATGTAAATATGCTTAGTCTTACATCATAAATGCATCCATAGTTTACTGTAAAGACTTTTTATGTGAATAAGGCACAATTATATGCAAAACGTTTACAGTTAGTATTGATTTCTAAAATTAAAATAAGCTGTTTTTAAATGAGTACATTCCACAATGATTCTAGGATTATAACTGTAATAATACTCTCGACACCTGACATGCAAGTATACAAGAATCTGTAAACTGTAAATTCTGAAGCAAAAGATGCTGAAATCGGTTAGTGCAGAGTATACCACTGACCTCCTTCACATCACTGGCTGATAAACTAATCACATTGAATGTAGTTTCTAGGTTGAATTCCTAAAATATTATTAAGAAGGAAATTGTGTTTAAATAACTGCCCTCTTGTTACTTTAGTTTGCACAGCACTTAACTTGCAACCAAGCTATTCAAAGCTGTGCATGCCACTGACCTAATGACATTTAAACACTGCAGTGATGTTACACACAACTGGCTGTTTACTTCACTGACTTTGCCCAGGAAGCTGTTCACTGACTCAACCAAATCCATCAGGTTTTTCACCAATCATTAAGTGATAACTGGAGAAGTGGTCTGAAAGAACAGATTAGTGAGACGGCCAGTGAAACATATATGCCAAAAATAGAGTGCCCAACAAAGAACAGAAAATATAAGATATATATTATGAGTAGTAATGGGGTGATGGGGAGACCCTACTTATAAATCTATAGAAAACCCATTCTTTCATGTTTTTTCATATCATGTAGTTAAAAACTCCCAGCCAAATTGTCCCACTCAACAAAACTACAAACCAGGATTCTCTTCCTTACATAGAAACTACATCCCTGTAGTCTTGCAAACAACGGCTTTCTCCATCTTGTTCCTTTCTCTGATGAACATAACATCTGGTACATTACACAACAAAAAGGTGCCTGTTAACAACCTGTCTCACTTTAAAACATACTGTTTGCATTATTAAGATGCTATTTCCAGAGTTAAGGAAGTTTTAAGTTATCTTTACTGCTCCCCCTGCTCATTCTTCATTCTAACTCATTTACCTGTTCCACTTGATGTTCTCTCCATACCTTGCAGCCAGGGTTTCTCACCAGTATAATTGTAATCTGGTAATAAATCAAACATACTCACTAACTTTGGGCTTTACAGTAGTTTCAGCTCCAAGCAAGAGGTGCTCTGGTTAATTTCTCAGTTAGCAGGCCTTCTTTGTGGAGCTTGCATGCCCTCTCTGTGTTCGTATGTATTTTTTCTTTGTGCTTCAGTTTCCTCCAACATCCCAAAGACATTGAGTATGTGAACTGGCAACCCTATAAACTGTTTTTGTGTGCGTTTCTTATGTACTGCAGAAAGGCATGGCAATCTACCTCTGTACCATACTTGTCTAGTAAACTCTGTGGATGGTGATGGCTGTTCATAGTGTCACTGTAGGGCGTTATGTACTTAACATAATGCTGGATCTTTATTATTCCTGGTGCATCCACTACAAATGTAAATAACTGGCCTGTTGAATGTAATGTATTAGAACAAGAACCCCCATCCATCTACCTTCTTAACTGAATCAACTGCCTGAAACTTCAAAAAGGCATCTTTATTCCTCCCACACAGACAGCAAGAGTGAGCGACTCTTAGATCTGCTAGCTAAAGCAATTTTATCTGGACTAATCTTTTATACTCACCTACAGATGTTAGCATGTTTGCCAAATGAAGATCCATTTCGGAAAACTGGCTTCTCTTCCAAGTGTTTGAGCTCTTTCCATACTCATACAATGGATCTGTCTCCTGTGTTTTCTCAGAGAGACTTTGATGATTAGTTCCAGAACGGGGAACAAAATAGGCACTAGTAAACTGGAAGTGAGACAGGACATGTTTCAGAGTAGGTCTACTAAGTCTGTGTAGGGCAAGGCGATTTAAGAATTTGGAGGGGATGGAGGGTGGGCTGTCAAAGTGGATAGATGAAGAATAATATCCACTCTGAATGTTGGGACAAATTTCTCAGCTGCCCTATTTCCTAGATGGAATCATGAAAGGATGTCCTTGAGAATGACTGTATCAACAGAAGACCTGCACCTAGATATTGCATTCAGTTTAAAATCCTAAATAAAGGTGTGGCAGTATAGCTTTATTATTTGATAGGTATACAAAAGTTATACATCATAAATGATCTGAACAAAGTTACCTTGGAAAACATTTGGCCAAATCTTGCAAGAAGCATAAGAGATGAACCGTTGACTGTCTTTCCTAACTGCTTTAGTCTAGTGTATGTAGAAGTAGAATTGTTCATAAACATCTAAGGTGTGCAGCAACTACTCCGCTTTGTTGGAGTGTCTCAGAAAAAAAAAAAAAAGACAGAAAGGTATGTAGTTTGATTAAGGTAAAACTCTGACACAATCTGTGGCATAAAGGACAGATTTATTGAGAGTTTCTCCTTCTACCTAAAAATCATGGGTGGACTCTGAGGAAGGATATTCCTGAGTACGGCTGAGCCAAAGGCTGCTCTTCCCCTCGCGACCAGAACAACTTTGTAATGAGTGATAAAAGTATGAGGATCTGACCAAGATGCAGCTGCACATATATCATCCATAGTGGTTCTGGACTGGAACACAGAAGAAATTGCCATAGATCTGGTTGAATGAGCTTTTAATGGTTTTGGTAAAGGGCAATTTAAGTTGTAATAGACAAATGAAATGCAATCTGTCTGCCATCTAGCTAGAGTTACTTTTGTAACTGATTTACCCAATTTGCTATGTGCAAAGGAGATAAATAGCTAAACTGTCTTTCGAATTTCTTTTGTTCTGTGCACGTGGAAATGTAATTGTCTATGGGCATCCAATAAGTACAGCATATATTCCCCTTTATTTGTAAATTTTAGAAAGAATGCTGGGAAGTAAATGGATTGGCTGATGTTGATTCTGACACTACCTTAGGAAGGAAGCATTGGTCCATAACATGACCCTATTCTTATGAAAAATCAAATATAGAAGCTTACAAGATAATTAGGGTTGCCACCTTTTTCTGTGCCTAAAACTGGACCAAGGCTGCACCCCTCACTGCACCTGTAAGCCTGCCCATTTCTGGCCTCTCTCCCATCCATGTTCCGCCCATTTTGTGATATCATCATGATGTCAGCTGATGAACACTTTCTTTTTCTGTTCCTGATGCCTGCTTTCTGCCGATTTACTATGCTGTCTGTTTCCTTTTTTGAAACAGAATACCAGCATTTGTATAGTGTTTCCCAGACTACCGGACAATCGGTTTGACTTCTAGATAGTGCATAAAAAACAGATTGGTGGCAACCCTAAAGATAATGCTTGAAGTTCTGAAATTCTTCTAGCAGATGCAATTGCAAATAGAAAGATAATTTTCCAGGTTAGGAATTGAAGATCACACAGCCTGCAGTACCAAATTTAAATCACATAGTGGAGTGGGGTCTTTATAAGGGGGGTCTTAGCAGGAGAGTGCCTCACAAAAAGGCTTTGCACAACTTAGAGGAAGCCAGTGAAGAATCTTTCAATCCAACATTAAAGTTAGAAATTGCTGCAAGTTGGACTATTATAGTTGATGAACTAGCACCTACATTAAATAGGCTCACTACAAATTCCAGAATCGAATGACCTGGAACTGAGAATGGATTGATTTGATTTTGATATGCCAAACAAATGAACCTTTTCCATTTACTCCTGTAGAGTTTCCAAGTAGAAGGTTTATGGGAAGATAAACGTATAGAATGGACAGGGGAAGACAGCATTGGTTGTCTGGCTATTAAAAGAAATGGAGAAACCACACTGTCAGTTTGAGGTTTGAGATATCCAGGTGAGTCATGCCTGTCGGGTGGGACAGAAGGTCTGCAGTTGGATCCAGAATTCAAAGTGGATACTGTAGATGAGGCCAGAGTAAGGGAAACCAAATCTGCAGAGGCCAGCAAGGTGTAATGAGGATGACTTTGCTCTTCAAACGGGCTGCCTTCTGCAGGAATGTGGGAATTAGGGTGGTTGGAGGGTAAGCATTAAAAGGTCCAGGGGGCCATTCATGAGTAGACCATCCCTTGGTGATTTCCCTGGTGGGGGATAAGGGCATAAAAAGCTACTGCAGTTGTTACTTAGGGCAGAGGCAAAAAGATCACAGCAAGGCTGGCTCCACTAAGTGAAAATCATATCTGTCACTTTGTTGCTGAGACCATTCAAAAGGTAGTAAGATGGACCTGCTCAGCTATCACATTGGACTTCCCCAGAATATGCATTGCTATTAGAAAGCAGTTGGAAGATGTCACCCACTGCCACACTCAAAGGGCTTCTCGACACATGGGATAAGATCTGGTTTCCCCTTGTTTGCTGATGTACCAAACTACTGACATGTTATCTGTCTGGACAGCAACTGTTTCGTGAAGCAGAGAGTCTTGAAATGCCTGGAATGGCAAAAGCACCACTCTCATCTCCAGAACATTAATATGCAAGTTGGCCGTTTCCGGGGACCAAGTGTCTTGGACTGTTTCACCAAGAAACGCCCCCCACACACAATTTAAGAACCATCTGAGGTTACTATGGCCTTGGGCTATGGGAAGATGAAAGGATGGCCTTGTAGTACCTGTTACGACTGCATCCACCAGCAAAATATTTTTTGCATACTTGAGTTATTCTTATCTTCGCTGACATGGGTTGAGAAAGCATTGACCACTGTATTGCTAACATCCATTGTAGAACTCTCATGTGGAATCTCACTTCTTCTTCTTCTTCTTCTTTCAGCTTTTCCCGGTTAGGGGTCGCCACAGCGGATCACCATGTCCGCACATTAATTGGCAGTGAAGTTTTACAGTGTCGAGTTGCCAGCCCAGCGCCCAACCTTCCACAGAAGGCACACACACATGCACACCTAGGGCCAATTTAGAGTGTCCAATCCACCTGCAGCATGTCTTTGGGATGTGGGAGGAAACCGGAGCACCCGGAGGAAACCCATGCGACCACAGGGAGGACATGCAGACTCCACACAGAAGGCACCCCAGCCGAGGATTGAACCGGAGAACCTCTTGCTGTGAGGCGGCAATGCTAACCACTGCACCACCGTGGCCGCCCATGTGGAATCTCACTAAAGGAGCTAAAATTATTGCCACTGACATTGACCCCAGGTCTTGTAGAATCAATCAGGCGGAAATTCTGGTATTGCAAAATTATTTTCCTGACCTGCATCTTTATAATCTGTACTCTTGAAAGAGGAAGAGGAAGAGAAGCTACCATAGATACCATGTTGAATGCAGCCCCTATGAACTCTAATGACTGGGTAAGTCCTAAGTGAGACTTGTCATAATTTATGGTTATTCAGAGATGTAAACAATTCTGTATCACATGATCGTGTCCTTCTATCAGTCGATGCCTGGTTGGAGTGGAAATGAGTCAGTTGTCTAGATATGGAAATACTCAGAATCACTGCAGTCTCAAGTGAGCTTCTACCTTTGCCATGCACTTGGTGAACACCCTGGGGGCTGTGGTGAGGCCAAAGGGCAGTGCTTTGAACTGATAGTGACTGTCTCCCAGCAGTACATTTAGGTACCTTCTGGATCGTGTGTTCAACTTTATGTGATAGCACCCATCCTATATCGTGCACATCTAGTCATCCTTGCCCAGAAAGGGCAGAATGGACTGAACTATGACCACCGGGAACTATGTTTGTCGGACTGACTTGTTCAGTATACTAAGATCCAAAAATTAGTCTCCAGTCCCCTGTTTTCTTTGGCACTAAAAAGAATCTTGAGTAAGTTCCGGATTATATTTGGTCTGGTGGAACCTCTTGGAAGCCTCTTTTTCTTAGCAGCTTTTCTATTTGTAGTGTTGCTGCTTTCATCTGTTTGGGTGGAACATTGTGAAATTTTCTCAACAATTGAGGAGGTAGGGAAAAGGGAATTACATAAACTCTGGAAATAATTCTCTGCACCCATTTGTCTTTTGTTATATCTAGCCAGGCTCTCTGATTCAGACATAAGCAACCTCTGATTACCTCCAGAGGAGAGCAATTGAGCCTCCTTTCAGGAGCACTGAAAGGGTCTGATGGAAAAGGAATCTCCAGGCCCCTGCTTTTATGGGCCTCCTCTGCCACAGGGGCATTGCCTTCCATTTTAACACTCCCTTCTGCCTCTGGGGGAAGTATCTCTACACTGTCCTGGAAAGGACCCTTGGACTTTCTGAACCACATTTTTCGACCTCCCCAGTGATTCCTGGAAAAGGTCCTTTGAGGAGTAAAAAAATGCACACCCACTGCAGACAGGGTCTTTCCATCTTTCCCACACCTGGAGAGTATGTCCTTTACTGTGGAGTCAAACAAAGAAGTACCATCAAAAGGAGCATTGACAAATGAGGACCTAATGAGCTCCACAAAATCATACAGGTGCATCCAGGCATGCCTCCTGATGGAAATACCTAAACCCACAGTCCGTGAGGTGACCTCTGCACCATGTCAAATCAGCTTCATTGACAAATTAGATATAGCTTGTAGGGTAGCCAACTGAGAGAATACTGAAGTTTGAGCCTCAGCAGTTTCAATTCCAGAAAGAGATTTTGATAGCTCTTAAATCAAATCTCTTTGAAGTTTTGTAAAATGTGCCAGATAATTCAGCCAACTGAGTGCAAAAGTCACTGAAGCATAAACATACTTCCAAAATCTGTCAGTCACCCCAGACTCTCTATTAGGAGGATGGACAGAGGAACTATGTTCGACAAGTTCCTTTGTTGTAGTTGCCACTATGACCATGGCCCCTTCTGGTCTCTTTGGGATTGGCTTAACTGTATAAGGTTCCTTACACACCTGCCTAAAGAACAAATCACCACTCTATTCGGAGGATGGACGATGGAACTCTGTTCCACAAGGTCGTTTGTTGTAGTTGCCACAATGACCATGGCCCCTTCTGGTTCATAGGTTGGTACTAGGCTATCGGCCCTAGGGCCTATACAAGCCTAGCCATAACAATTCCCTGGCTATTTCTTCCCACACTATTTACTTCCCTGAACCCCTGTCTAGCATGGCGACTGATGTGATTTCCAGGGTGAATTTTCAATCTCCCATCCAGTCATCAAGGTTCCTTTTAAAGAGGGCCAAAGAGGCACTCTGCTTGACATGTATGGGCAGTCTATTCCAGATTCTGGGGAGTCTCTGGGTCAGGAACCTATCCCTCCAGCATGTTTTGTTTATTGTGATGACAAGGTTTAGATCCCTGGAGCGTGTGTCTCTGAGGGATTGGGATTTCTTTAAGTGTAGCATGCGCAACAGCTCTGGGTTTGACATGGTCTTGTATGTTAAGGAGAGACTGCCTCTAAGTAGATGATATGCGACAGAGTATAGCTGGAGTTTTTTAAGGCGGTCAGCATAAAGCATCTGCTTTAGGCCTGTGGTTCTTTTAGTGAGGTATTTCTGCGGCCTTTCCAGTTGTTGCAGATGTCTTGAGAGGTACATACCAAATGGGGCGTTGTATTCTATAATGGGTCTAATGAAGGATGAGTACAGTGGGACAATGTCCTCCTTTTTTCTGGATGAAAAGCCCTTAGTGATGAGATGTGCCACAAAGAAGGATTTCCTGACTGTTGTGGCGATGTGGTTACTGAAGGTGAGACCGCTGTCCATCTGTGTCCCTAAGTCTCTTATCACACTTGGTGTACTGCCACCTATGTGGTAATTCATGGGTACATGTTTTTCCCAAAGGGGATAACTATACATTTCTTGGCATTGAGCTTGAGCCCATGGCTCTGGCACAAAGCATCTGTTTCTGTAAGGCCCTTTTGTAGAGTATCCACTTCATTTGGGGATTCAATAATGGCTCCCAGTTTGCAGTTATCTGAAAACTTTGTTAGCCAGAGTACCTTAGTGTTGGCCTGTACTTCAGAGAAGTAGATGCCAAACAAGAGAGGTCCCAGGACTGAACCCTGAGTTACTCCAATTCTCACTTGTCTGGAGCTGGATTTGGAGTCAGCTACTTTTACAGTGTGGGTACTGTCAGTAAGCCAGTTGGCAACCCATCGAGTGACGTAGGGATTAATGCCCATCTTAGTAAGTTTATCTATGATTCCAGAGTTGGGGATGGTGTCAAAGGCCTTGGTGAGGTCCAGATAGGCTGTGTGGACTGCCTTACCCTCGTCCACGGCTCTGGAGATTGATTCAAAGAAGTCAATCAGATTCAGGAGACAAGAGTGGCCTTTTACGAACCCAGACTGGGTGGGGTCCAGTGTATTAAGGTTGACAATGTCTTTGCTTATAAGTTCCATGATAATATGTTCCATGGCCTTGCAGATCAGGCTCGTCAGACTGATGGGGTGGTAGTTCCCGGGATCCAAGGTGGATCCCCCCTTGTGGAGTGGGATAACTGTAACTGTGCGCCACTTAGTGGGCACGAAGCCTGAGGTGAGGGTATGATTAAACAAGACACTTAGGTGAGGTGTAAGTTCATTTTGTAGTTCATGTAGTACACAGCCCAGGACGTCATCTGGTCCCATGGATGCTGTATTCTTAGCTTTGGAGAGTGCTTATTTTACCTGTGTGGCCGTTATTACTGGAATTTGGCAATCTTCCGGTATTGAGATGCGCCATTTAGGGGGTGAGAGTGGGGTGAAGTTGGCACTGAATCGATCTGCCACGATATTGGCAATATCCTTGGGATCAGTATATTTAATGCCATTCTGTTGTAGCTCAGAGTAGATCTGAGCATTGTCATTTAGATTCTTGACATAGGTATAGAATGCCTTGTGGTTGTCTTTGGAATCTTTGGCAATTTTATTTTCGTAACTAACTTTGGAGAATTTTATGAGGGATCTCAGCTTCTTACTGAGGCTGGTAAGAGAGTTTTTTTGCATCCTGGGATTTTCCTCTTTTCTGCAACAGTTTCTTCCTTTTGCTGTAAAGTTTGTTTATGGCAGGGGACCACCAGATTGGCTTCCTTTTTTTGGAGGAGAGCATCTTGGTTCTATTTGGGATGACACAATTCATGCATGAGTGGATGTGCTCATACAGTGCCTTAGTGTAGGACTCAGCAGTCGAACTTTCAGTTCCCGTCTACATGGGTGTCATGAAGTTTGTAACTTCTGACTTGAGTAGCATGAAGTTGGCTTTGGAGAAGTTTTTATGGAGGTTTCCTTAATGGGGGGTGGGATGTGGATGTTAAGGGTGATTAGCTTATGGGGTGACCTGACCAACGATGGGGTGACCATAGGTGTGGAGCATCGATTTCCCATGTTGGTAATGACCAGGTCTAGGATACTGGAGCCCCTGGTGGGACTATGGATTAGTTGATCCAGGGCAATGGGATTTATGAATTCCAAGAACCGTTGGGCAAAGGTATTGGTACATGAGTAGTTTTCCCAGTTAATGGCAGGGCAGTTGAAATCACCCAGTATTAGGGTGTTTGTTTGCATATTAATATTTTCCAGTATGTTTAGAAAGGTGTATTGAGAATCTTAGGGCATGGTGGGGGATCTGTAGCAAGCTACAATTTGGATTGCAGTCTTACCTAGCGTTAGTTGTACCTGGAGAATTCCAAACGCATTGTGTTGGGCAACTAACCTGGTGGTTTGAATATCCTTGGTGAATATGGACACTCCTCCACCTTTAGTGTTTCTATCCTGGTTTGGTGGCCGAAAAGTGTGGTAAGAGTTGTAGCCTGGTACTGCAGGGGTGCTCTCTGGAGTCTTGAACCAGGTCTCAGTTACTGCACAGATATCGATGTTCTCTATTTTTAGGTGTGCCTCGAGAGAGTGCATTTTGAGGTTTAGACTTCTAGCATTGAGTAGCATTACCTTCAGATTTTGCATGCTTGTACCCGTTACGGTGGTGGTTTTGTCCTTTGAGCTTTGCCTAAAAAAGGCACTATATGACAAGAGCCTTAGCCAATAACCTGAATCCTAGGGGCGACAGGTGCAGACCATCTCTGGCAAAGCATCGTGGTCTCTTGGGGATCGGCTTAACTGTATCAGGTTCCTTCCACACCAGCCTAGAGAACAAATCAATGAGCTCATCAGTGGGCAGAGTAACCCAGGAGGTAGACGGGCCAGCTCCAAAGGTCTCCAGATATACTGATTCCTCCACAGAAAGGCCTTTGAAAGACCGGCCACCCTTCTGCTTAAGGATCTCAAGAATGTCTCCAAATGAGATGTCATTGGGTGGTGATTTTGAGAACCCTCTCCATCATCAAAATCAGTATCCTCAGTGACTGACTCTTGAGGAGAGTCCCAAGTACCTCCTTTTGCACTTTCTCTTCCTAGAGACTTCCTTGGTGGGGTGGTCCAGTGAAGTATCAAAAGAGATTAGGATACCCTGCTGGGTAGTCTAGAGGTTTTGAGCTGGCTGTCCCTGTGGGATAGAATGTTGAGGCTCACGATGCAAAGTCATCTGAAAAGTAGAGGGTGGATACAAGGGGGTTGGACCCATTTGTCCTGCTGGAGCAGAGAACACTCTCTTCACAACCTCGAAGGCAGATTCCTCCTGAGAGAAGGAAGACAATGGAGCCGAGAAAGCAAGTTTCTGGCCCATCACCTCCCTTCGCTCTAACAACAATCAACCCGAGGCGGAAGTCTAAGCTGAGCTGTCCACTGCCAAAGCCCCCAGAGAAAGAGATGGCTCTGAAAATCTCAGCGTCGACTCCAATCTCCCAGATCTGACATGGATGCTTTGGCTTCAAGAGCCATCTGGCTCCAAGGACATCACAGCCAGTGCACTGAGACTAGTATTCAGATCTGTGAAAAGTGCTTTCATCGCATCCAAACCAGATGGCCCAGAAAGCTTGGATCCGAGGACTCTAAAGCAACAGGCTGAATTACAGAAGGAGCTGTAATGGGTGGAGTAGTAGATGATCAGACCACCCGATCCAAAGGGGTAGGAGCTGTAGGAACTCCCATCTGAATTTTTGCCGTGAAGAAGTAGAATAAGTTATCTTCAGTAAAAGTTTCGGATCCGAGGGTGTAGGATACAGTAAAGATTTGATCTGATATGACGAGGGTTGGAATTTGAGCAATTTCAGATCCAATTTCTACCTTTTCATTTTAGGTCCTAAGGAGGGAGAGGCTGAAGACTCAGAAGGTTTAGACCTTGTTTGTAGGATCTGTAGTTTTGTGTCTGGAAGATTGAGCCCCAGTAATGGCTTTGGAGAAGGAAGTTGGCAGCAATCCTTTCAAAATCAATTTATTTTTCCTGTCAGACAGTGCTCAGGGGGTTAAACCCATGATAGATGCTGCAATCCCAATGTAAATGATCCAGGATCAAGCAATATACACAAAGATTAAGGACATTGGATAAAGCAACCTGTGCCAACACTTATCACTTTTTTAAAATCTTGCTTTTTTTAGACATTCTGAAAAGAGAAACATCACAATAATAACAAGATCACTAAAGTTTTATTTATTTATTTTTTTTAACTGGAAATAAGAGAAAGAGAAAAAGCTAAATGCCAACAATGGTATGTGAAGATATACAATTATCTTGTAAAGAGGGAGAGAAAAATACCAGCTATAGTGATGAATGGTATACGCTAAGTGTAAAAGGCATAGGAAAGGAAGGTTAGGCCTAACAACAATGGTAGGAAAAAGGTACACTCAAAGGTGTATAAAGTATAAGAATATCAGCAGTGGTAACTTGAAAATAAATTTAAAGATTAAGTAAGTAGTTTTAAATAAGAAATATGCAAAAAGAACTTATCTTCCAGTCTACACTCGAGAGATGAAGGCAACCACGTCTAGACGCAAAAACAGCAAACAATATCTGGGCGATGTTAGAGATTGGCGCATTATGGGTAGGGTAGGAGGTCTAGAGTTTTTTGGAGGCCATGAGCTAGTGTAATAGCCGAGCTGGATCTGATTGGATCTGAACCCATCAGTTGAGGAATGAATGAAAATTGACAGCATCAGATTTTATGATTCCATCTGCTTAGTCAGTTCCTTCCCACTTATCATGTTATTCCTCCCTCCATCCATTCATCCACCCATTTTCGAAAGTGCTATGATCAAAATTTCTTTTCAATGCTTTAACAACCATTTAATTAATGACTTTCCATTACTAATTCCTTCTAGTCACGTCTTAAGTTATCTCTTCAATGTGTTCTGAGGTAAATCACCTGCTGGTGTATGTTAGAAAGCAAAACAAATGATTTGTCTGAGGCCACTGTGTTAAGTTTTAGGAAGTTTTTTCTTTCCTCAGTATTGTGCAACTATGCAGTTAGCATCGGCAAGTGGTGAAATAGTCCTTGCTGCTCTGTTACACTAAATGTAATTGGTAGCCTAGTCTTAACATTTGTCATCCATATAACTTTAACTGCTTTTTATTCATCTCCTTTATCTTTATATGTAAAATCACATTCTGCACATAAACTTCTTCACCTTCATGCTCTATCTCCAGGTGAGTACTACACATAAACTCCTTCACCTTCATGCACTAATTCCAGGTGAGTACTCCACTGTGCACATTGATTGTTGGTTAATTTGAAAACTTGGTGATGGACTGTCGGTCAGCCATGTTTTCCTGCACTGGATGGTGGCACAGAATTACTGGAATTTGAAAGGATGACGATTCTGACATCAAGGTTTTAGTGTACCACACATATATATATATAAAATTATGAGAAATCCAACCATCCTTTGTTAACTGGGTTAGTCCCACTAGGTTAGTAGCATCTTTTCTGGTGAGATCCAAAGTGGTATTTATACTACTTAGGGGAAATCTGTCCAGGGTATCAGGGAACGTCTACTCTTTTCGATAGGTGCCGTAGAATCTTTTACATCCACCTGAGCAAGATAAGGCCTCTGTTTAACATCTCATCGAAAGGACAACATACTCAAGAGTGCAGCAGCCCCTTATGCTTCACTGTAGAGTCAGCAATCTATCTATCTGATGAGGGAATAGAACCCTCAGCCTTCTGTACCAAGGCGAGTGTGCATCCCTGCGATGGAGTATTAGGCTACCATTGTCTTATTTAAGCATATTTAGTTTGGAAAAGGCATATGTTTTATTTTTCTCCTATGCTAAAAGGCCTGGTCAACCATGTTTCCAGCATCTATATAGTTGTGAATAGTCTTTCATAAGCATGCACAGTAGATTTAAATGCCAATAATACTGAAAAGAACAATTTACAAGCAAGAGACCAAAATATGTTCTTTGGATAAATTCATGTAGAATAAATGTGTTCCCTGATTCAGTTTTTCACATATGTTTCAGATGTGTTGCATGTCTATTTCAGTGGAAAGAAGGTCTCAATTCAAAAAGAATGCACATTTGGGTAATTTTTCGCATTTATTTACTGGGAAAGTCCACTGGGCCAGAGATGAGCCCATTTTCAGTGGAGGCCTGGGGACAAAAGCTCCAGATGTAATTACATAAAACAACATATAATACAGAATATATCAGGTAGTGGTAGTACATTAGATAAGTGAATAAGAGCATACAATAATACGGCATGAATTACAATACAGTAGTGAGGTGATAACATTGTATAACATGGTGACATTGGTAGAAAATTATTAAAATCATGGTAGAAGTATAGAAATAGAAGGTGTGGATGGCAGGTAAGGTTGTCAGATGAGAGAGAAGATTGTATAACGGAAAAGGAGGCAGAAGGCTTAGAGTAGGGATGGCACTGGCTAGTGTCAGCAGAAGCAGTAGGTGTAAAGTAGGCAGAAGGCTTAGAGTAGAGATGGCGCTGGCTAGTGTCAGCAGAAGCAGTCGGTGTAAAGGGCTTAGAGTAGGGATGGCGCTGGCTAGTGTCAGCAGAAGCAGTAGGTGTAAAGAAGGCAGAAGGCTTAGAGTAGAGATGGCACTGGCTAGTGTCAGCAGAAGTAGTAGGTGTAAAGGGCTTACAGTAGGGATGGCACTGGCTAGTGTCAGCAGAAGCAGTAGGTGTAAAGGGCTTAGAGTAGGGATGGCTCTGGCTAGCGTCAGTAGAAGCAGTAGGTGTAAAGGAGGCAGAAGGCTTAGAGTAGGGATGGCGCTGGCTAGTGCCAGCAGAAGCAGTAGGTGTAAAGGAGGCAGAAGGCTTAGAGTAGAGATGGTGCTGGCTAGTGTCAGCAGAAGCAGTAGGTGTAAAGGAGGCAGAAGGCTTAGAGTTGGGATGGCGCTGGCTAGTGTCAGCAGAAGCAGTAGGTGTAAAGGAGGCAGAAGGCTTAGAGTAGAGATGGCGCTGGCTAATGTTAGCAGAAGCAGTAGGTGTAAAGGAGGCAGAAGGCTTAGAGTAGGGATGGCACTGGCTAGTGTCAGCAGAAGCAGTAGGTGTAAAGAAGGCTTAGAGTAGAGATGGCACTGGCTAGTGTCAGCAGAAGCAGTAGGTATAAAGGGCTTAGAGTAGGGATGGCGCTGGCTAGTGTCAGCAGAAGCAGTCAGTGTAAAGGAGGCAGAAGGCTTAGAGTAGGGATGGCACTGGCTAGTGTCAGCAGAAGCAGTAGGTGTAAAGGAGGCAGAAGGCTTAGAGTAGGGATGGCGCTGGCTAGTGTCAGCAGAAGCAGTAGGTGTAAAGGAGGCAGAAGGCTTAGAGTAGGCATGGCACTGGCTAGTGTCAGCAGAAGCAGAAGGTGTAAAGAAGGCAGAAGGCTTAGAGTAGGCATGGCACTGGCTAGTGTCAGCAGAAGCAGAAGGTGTAAAGGAGGCAGAAGGCTTAGAGTAGAGATGGTGCTGGCTAGTGTCAGCAGAAGCAGTAGGTGTATAGGGCTTAGAGTAGGGATGGCACTGGCTAGTGTCAGCAGAAGCAGGAGGTGTAAAGGAGGCAGAATGCTTAGAGTAGGAATGGCGCTGGCTAGTGTCAGCAGAGGCAGTAGGTGTAAAGGAGGCAGAAGGCTTAGAGTAGAGATGGCACTGGCTAGTGTCAGCAGAAGCGGTAGGTGTAAAGGGCTTAGAGTAGAGATGGCGCTGGTTAGTGTCAGCAGAAGCAGTAGGTGTAAAGGAGGCAGAAGGCTTAGAGTAGGGATGGCGCTGGCTAGTGTCAGCAGAAGCAGTAGGTGTAAAGGAGGCAGAAGGCTTAGAGTAGAGATGGCACTGGCTAGTGTCAGCAGAAGCAGTAGGTGTAAATGAGGCAAAAGGCTTAGAGTAGAGATGGTGCAGGCTAGTGTCAGCAGAAGCAGTAGGTGCAAAGGAGGCAGAAGGCTTACAGTAGGGATGGCACTGGCTAGTGTCAGCAGAAGCAGTAGGTGTAAAGGGCTTAGAGTAGGGATGGCGCTGGCTAGTGTCAGCAGAAGCAGTAGGTGTAAAGGAGGGGAAGGAAAAGAAAGTCTGGGTGTAGAGATAGGCTAAGATGGTTTTGGGGAGGGGGTCAGGTAATGGAATTGTGATTAAGGGTGCAGGTGCATATCCATTGTGATGAGAGGTGAAGTTTAAGGGAGTTTTTAAAAGCAGTGGAGCTACTGATAGTTCTTATTGAAGGAGGGAGTTTATTCCAAAGCTTGGAGACAGAGAAAGAGTAAAGCATTTAATCCACTGATAGCTTAAGTTTATCAGTATTTAGTAGCATTTTGTTTTCTGACCTTAAGTGTCGATTTGGATGGTAGATGGTTAAGATGATGGTTAGGGCTGGGCAGATTTCTGGGAAGTAAATGATTTTATGGGCAGTAGTAAGTTGTAGGTATGTGAGGTAATGGGGAAGTTCCAACCAATTAAGTTGATGTAGTGTGGAACAGTGGTGAGAGTATATATATGCATACCCTGCCAAGGTTAATGTGCATCCAGTCAGGCTACAAAGCTTCTTCCTTCTGTGCCATACATCCACCATGTGCACGAGAGAACATTCTAGTATAAGAAGGAGCCAGAAAAGTGCCAAAGCACAGAAATTTCTGAACCCCAGAAAGGGAGGCTGAAACTTCAAGCTCTGAATGAAGTCTTTTGTTAGTATACAGGAAGGAGGATACCCCTCCTGGAATCATGAGGGTGGTTGGCGGGAGAGTATTAGTACTGTAACAGTGATCTAGTTGAACACCTACAAACATGCTAAATAAACTACACATTTATACTATGTTCTTCTTTAGAGCACTGTTATAGTAGCCATTTCATGTGGTGCAAATGCAATAGCTCAAGAAGAAAAGGTGGATGGACAGAGACCAGAGTCCAGGGTTTCCTGAATAATAGCTCTGGCTCTAGGAAACAGAATTCAGCCTGTAATGTTTGGCAAATGTGTGAACTGAGGACCAGGTATCTACTTCTAGAATAGATAACAGAGTTTATCCTTTTCAGAAAGCATCAGATGTGGCAATTGCTTTAGCAGAATGAGCCTGACATTCTGTAAAATAATTCTTGCCATGGTCAAAATAACAGGAAGTTAATGGGAAAGCCATGTAGAAGTAATTTGTTTAGATAGTGGCTGTTTCAAGGGTTAGGATAAAAAACAGGAAGCTGGATGCATTAAGACTGAATTCTGTGACAACTTTAGGCATAGAGGAAGGGTTGGTTCTGAGGCTCACCTTGTTTTTGTAAAAAATACAAAAAGGCTGAATAGATAGAAGGGCCTGTAATTCAGATAACCATCAAGCAGAAGTTAACTGCCAGCAAGGCCATCTTCTTGGTTAGAAACTTCATAAAAGAGTTGGCTACAGACTGGAGCTTGAGTTAACTTTTCTAAAACAAAATAAGTCCCTGTTTCTGTAAGGCCCTTTTGTAGAGTATCCACATCATTTGGGGATTCAATAATGGCTCCCAGTTTGCAGTCATCTGCGAACTTTGTTAGCCAGAGTCCTTTAGTGTTGGCCTGTACTGCAGAGAAGTAGATGCCAAACAAGAGAGGTCCCAGGACTGAACCCTGAGGTACTCTACTTGTCACTTGTCTGGAGCTGGATTTGGAGTCAGCTACCTTTACAGTGTGGGTTCTGTCAGTAAGCCCGTTAGTAACCCATCGAGTGATGTAGGGATTAATGCCCAGCTTAGTATGTTTATCTATGATTCCAGAGTGGGGGGTGGTGTCAAAGGCCTTGGCGAGATCTAGATAGGCTGTGTGGACTGCCTTACCCTTGTCCATGGCTCTGAAGACTGATTTGAAGAAGTCAATCAGGTTCAGGAGACAAGATCGGCCCTTCACGAACCCAAATTGGGTGGGGTCCAGTGTTTGAAGGTTGCCAATGTCTTTGTTTATAAGTTCCATGATAATACGTTCCATGGCCTTGCAGATCTGGCTCATCAGACTGATGGGGCAGTAATACCTGGGATCCAAGGTTTATCCCCCCTTGTGGATTGGGATAACTGTAGCTGTGCACCACTCAGCTGGCACGAAGCCTGAGGTGAGGGTATGATTAAACAAGACACTTAGGTGATGTGTCAGTTCATTTTGTAGTTCGTGTAGTACACAGCCCGGGATGTCATCTGGTCCCATGGATGCTGTATTATTAGCTTTGGAGAATGCGTTGTTTACCTGTGTGGCCGTTATTACCGGAATTTGGCAATCTTCCGGTATTGAGATGGGCCATTTCGGAGGTGAGGGGGGTGAAGTTGGCACTGAATCAGTCTGCCAGGATATTGGCAATATCCTTGGGATCAGACTGTTTAATTCCATTATGTTGTAGCTCAGAGCAGATCTGAGCATTGCCATTTAGATTCTTGACATAGTTATAGAATGTCTTGTGGTTGTCTTTGGAATCTTTGGCAATTTTATTTTCGTAATTAGCTTTGGAGGATTTTATGAGGGATCTCAGCTTCTTACTGAGGCTGGTAAGGGAGTTTTTTGCATCTTGGGATTTTCCTCTTTTCTGCAACAGTTTCTTCCTTTGGTTGCAAAGTTTGTTTATGGCAGGGGACCACCAAATTGGCTTCCTTTTTTTGGAGGAAAGCATCTTGGTTCTATTTGGGATGGCACAATTCATGCATGAGTGGATGTGCTCGTACAGTGCCTTAGTGTAGGACTCAGCAGTCAAACTTTCAGTTCCCGTCTACATGGGTGTCATGAAGTTTGTAACTTCTGACTTGAGTAGCATGAAATTGTCTTTGGAGAAGTTTTTTATGGAGGTTTCCTTACTGGGGGGGCGGGGGTGGGATGTGGATGTTAAGGGTGATTAGCTTATGGTCTGACCCGACCAACGAGGGGGTGACCATAGGTGTGGAGCATCGATTTTCCACGTTGGTAATGACCAGGTCTAGGATATTGGAGCCCCTGGTGGGACTACAGATTAGTTGATCCAGGGCATTGGAATTTATGAATTTCAAGAACAGTTGGGCAAAGGTGTTGGTACATGAGTAGTTTTCCCAGTTAATGGCAGGGTAGTTGAAATCACCCAGTATTGGGGTGTCTGGTTGTATATTAATATTTTCCAGTATGTTTAGAAAGGTGTAGTGAGAATCTTGAGGCACGGTGGGGGATCTGTAGCAAGCTACAATTTGGATTGCAGTCTTACCTAGTGTGTTAGTTGCACCTGGATAATTTCAGACGCATTGTTTTGGGCAACTAACCTGGTGTGAATATCCTTGGTGAATATGGGCACTCCTCTACCTTTAGTGTTTCAATCATGGTTTGGTGGCCGAAAGGTGTGGTAAGAGTTGTAGCCTGGTATTGCAGGGGTGCTCTCTGGAGCCTTGAACCAGGTCTCAGTTACTGCACAGATATCGATGTTCTCCATTTTTAGGAGTGCCTTGAGAGAGTGCATTTTGAGGTTTAGACTTCTAGCATTGAGTAGCATTACCTTCAGATTTTGCATGCTTGTACCTGTTACGGTGGTGGTTTTGTCCTTTGAGCTTTGCCAAAAAAAGGCACTATAGGGATTAGCCAGTAACCTGAATCCCAGGGGTGACAGGTGCAGACCATCTCTGGCAAAGCATCATGGTCTGTCGATCATGTCGTCCCAGGCAGACAGATACTGGATCCCCTTTGAATGACACCAGAAGCTTAGCCAATTGTTGAAGTCAATCATTTTGTCCTTATGTTGTGGTATCATTCTGGGTGAAGTTTGTGAAGTACAATCAAGTTATCCTTAAAAGAAAAATCCTCTTCTTCAGAAGAGGAGGAACATATCTTCCAAGTTATCCTTAAAAGAAAAATCCTCTTCTTCAGAAGAGGAAGAACATATATTCTTTTTGATAAGAGTGGAAGTTTTATACCAATCTTCCTTGTGCACTTTCTGAGAGGAAAGGGTAGAATGAAAAGGGTACATGTTTAGATGTCTGTGTATGCCTCTTTGGAATGTCTATACATATAGTCTTAAGAGTTGAAGCCATAGGTTTGACCTCCCCCTGAGCAAGCCTACATCTTCCCCTCACAAGAATCTAGTGGATTCTGCCATCTCCCACATCGTTTTTTTCTCAAAACTTGCATTTTATCTGTCTTTGGCCTAGCACTCTTATGTGGGGTCATTTACTGCACTGTTATAACTTGTTGATACTTGTTAACCTCTGCTATCTCTGAAAAAACAAAAGGAATCTTGCTTTTTTCCCACTTTTCTGAGATTTAAAAAAGTTCAGTTACAGGCTTGCTGTTCTTGAACTGTTTGTAAGTTTCTGTGAGGCCATTTTTTGCTTGGGCTAAAGGAAAGTCTCTCTGTTGATCAGTGGCAGTGAAAAACATTGAGCAGCCTGCCTGCCCCTGTGGGAGTGGTTACTGACTTGAAACTGTAGTTTTATTGGCCATTTTGGGTCAATTCCAAAACTCCTTCATCTTCCTCTCTTAAAACCTGGTTGCCTCGTGGTTTTGGCATCTTTTCAGGCTTATTGGCTGTTGGTGAAGCACCCACCAAGAGGAGAAAACGCTGAGAGAAGAAAGGAGCCACTTTTGAGACTTTAAGTATTTTTCCTCTGTTTATTTGCTAAGTTTTTCTGCATAGCCGCCTATTTTGAGCATTTTCTGGCTTGTTAAATTTGATTTCTGCATTAGTAACTGTATTTAGAGCACAACCTAGAGCTGTTTACTGAATTTCCTGTTTGCACTTATTTTTAAAATCGTTTTTTTCTCAAAACTTGCATTTTATCTGTCTTTGGCCTAGCACTCTTGTGTGGGGTCATTTACTGCACTGTTATAACTTGTTGATACTTGTCCTCTATTGGTCCGTCTTAAATTCAGTTTCCCTGTTACTCTAGCATGTCCAAAGGTCAGTCAATGGTTTCCTCTCTAGTCCAGCTGGTGAATCTGGGAATTTTGAGGCAATGTTACAACTGTGTCATGTACATGGACAACCCTCTCCTCCTCCAAACAGGTTCAAATATATGTGAGAGATGCAACTATTTAGCAAAACTGGAGGCTGAGCTCTCTCATCTCAAAACTGGTGTAACCAGTCAGGAGGAGAAGGTAACCTCACACAACACAATTCCAGTATCACATAGTCCCACCACATCAGCGAACCAAACACATAAATTTTTTATTTTATTTTATTTTATTTTACATTTGTTGACCGGGCTAGTCCAGCTGGATAATTTCCATTTTCAGTGGAGGCACGGGGAGAAAAGCTCCACAGATTAAAACAAGGTTATATAAATTAAACATTTACAATAAATGCCTGTGACACAGACAGTGAGCAACAATGCATACATATTAGTCTAGATCAAGTAATAAAAAACACATAGTGCTATCTACGTATTGAGAAAGGCATTAATTCTTTACAGTACAATTATGTGAGGATGGGTTATTACATATTTTAAAATGTATATACATACTTGTAAAAGACATTGTTTGTACCTTTTTTTTTTTTTTTTTTTTTTATGAGAACAGTAGTAGCAGTACAGTCATTAAGTCATTTGTGATCACAGAGAAAGATTGCAGTTTTGAAATAAGGAAATATGATAGTAGAAAGAAGAAAGTAGATTAGTCTGGATTGGTACAGGAGCAGATCCAGAAGTTGTTCAGATGTAAAAGAAGTTGTTTTTTAAAAAGATGAAAGGAGGCTAGAGAGGTAATGTGTGAGGGGAGGTTATTCCATATTTTGCCTACTGAGTTGGAGAAAAGGGCAGTTACCTGCTGAATTTGTAATTCTAGTTGTGTTGACTTGTAGCTTTTCGGCGGAGCGCAGCTGTTTCAAGTTATTATAGGGGGTCAAGAGGTTACCAAGAGCAGGTGTCTTTGATGGTTGATATAGAATGTTATGTGTTATTAAGAGTTGTTGATAGATAAGCTTGTTAGAAGTTCCAACCAGTGTAAGTGTTTTAAGTTTAGACAGTGGTGAGTTCTATACTGGGATGCTGTGGCAAAACGAGCTATATTGTGGTAGGATGTAGTCAGTTTCCTTAGGTTGCTTTTAGAGAGATTAGTGTAAATAGAGGAAGCATACAGTAGGGTAGAGATAAGATGTGATTGTGCTAAGGTGGTCCGTGCTTCTGGTGTAAGGAAGGGTTTAATTCTGTACAGTGAACCAATCTTTTTATTAACTGCTTTTATGGTGTTATTGATGTGATAATCATAGTTAAGATTATTATCAATAGTAACACCAAGCAGTTTGGTAGTAGAATCGGGGGAGATGAGGGAATTATCACTTGCAGTAATAGTGAAGTTTAGTTGAGAAGATTTGTGGGTAGGTGAGAATAGTAATAGTTTTGTTTTCTTGGGGTTGAGGAGAAGACATCTTTTTGAGAACCACTGTTCGACGGTTGAAAAGGTAGATTGTGTCAGTGACTGGAGTTCAGATTGAGTGGAAGCTGTGCAAATAATGGTAGAATCATCTGCATATTGTATACAGGTTGTGTTTTGGATAAATGATTGGAGATCATTAATAAAGATAGAGAATAAGAGTGGGCCTAGTATAGATCCTTGAGGTACTCCTAAAGAGATAGGTAGTAGAGCAGATAGAGAATTTTTCCAGAGTACTGCTTGTTGTCGGTTTTCAAGATAGGATGAGAACCAGGATAAGGAAGAGGAATCCAAGGCAAGGGATTTTAATATGTGTAGAAGAAGTGTATGGTTGACCATGTCGAAGGCTTTTGACAGGTCTAGGAAAAGAGAAGAGGTTAGTTTGTTGTTGTTGCGGTTACAGTTGATGGTGTTGGTAAAAGAAAGTAGTGCAGTGGTAGTACTATGTGAAGGTCTAAATCCATGCTGAGTGTTAGCTAGTAGGTTGTTATGAAGGAGATGGTTAAGTAGTTGTTTGTGTATACATTTTTCCATGATTTTAGCTAGTGGAGATAATAGCGCTATAGGGCGAAAGTTAGAAAGGTCAGTGGATTTACCTCCTTTGTGTAAGGGTATGATGTGTGATATCTTCCAGATTGCTGGAAAAGTACTTTCTTTTATGGATCGGTTTATTAGGATAGAAACAGGGTAGGCAATAGCTTTAGCTGCTACTTGAAGGAATTCAGCAGGAAGCTTATCTGCTGAGGGGGTAGTGGGTTTAAGTTTTTGTAAAAGAGATTGTATGTAGGAGGTGGGTATGGGTTGAAGTTGAAGGGGAAGAAGGGAGTTGTTGATGTTACTTAAGAGCAGTTGGGAAGCATCAGGAGATAAGTGGTTAGCTAGACTTTGTATGGAAGTAGTAAAGAAGGTATTGAAGTTATTGGCTATTAAAGAGGGATTATCAGGGTCTAAATTCTGTGGGTTTGGTGTAACTACTTTGCCTGGGGTAAGTAGATTACTGATAGTAGACCAGAACTTTTTTGGTTCTTTTTTGGTGGATTGCTGAAGTTCAAAGTAATAATTTTATTTATCTGAAAGGATGGCTTTTTTAGTATTGTTTCTGAGCTCTCTAAAGGTTTGATGATCTGTTGGGTTTCTAGAGGTTTCTAATACACAAAAACATACTCGGAGGCTCTAAATAAAAATCTACCTAAGCAACAGAGACCTCCAAAGCAGACATCCAAGCAAACGCTACCTCAAAACAAAACACACACAATACATAACCCACAAAGTCAGTGTGCCAAGCAGCCACAGCCCTTAAGGCTGAATAACACACCTGATACTCTTGTTATAGGTGACTCTATTGTCAGACACACTGATGTCCCGCTCACCAGGCTGAATAAAGAGAAGGTCACGGTGAGCTGCCTGTCGGGTGCTAGGATCTGACACATAACACAAGCACTCAGGTCACTCCAAAGCAAATACAAATATGACTAGTCATTGTACATGCTGGTGTGAATGACCTGAGACGTACCTCCCTGGACTACATGAAAAGAGACACAGAGGAGCTCTCTGATCATGTAGCCCAGGCTGGTATGACCCTGACCTTGAGCAGCATCTTACCCTCACCTAGAATGATGCCACAATACAAAGACAAAATGATAGATTTTAACAATTGGCTAAAATTTTGGTGTCATTCAAAGGGGAACCAGTGTCTGTCAGCCTGGGATGACATGCTCGACAAGCCACGTTGCTTCGCTAGGGACGGCTTGCACCTGTCACCACTGGGCTTTCGGATATTGGCAAAGGCTCTTGCCACCCCCATAGTGCCTTTTTTAGGCAAGGCTCAAAAGTCAAACCCACCCCCATAGACAGCACAAGGAACACGAAACTAAGGGTAATGCTGCTAAACGCCAGAAGTCTTAACCTCAAGATGCAAGCACTCACAGCTCTCCTCAGTGTGGAGAACATCGATATCTGTGCAGTGACAGAAACCTGGTTCAAGGCTCCAGAGAGCACCCCAGCACTACCAGGCTATACCTCGTATCATGCTTTTCGGCCCCAAAACCCGGACCGAACCACAAAAGGAGGGGGAGTTTCCATATTTATCAAGGATATCCACACCTCCAGGTTAGTGGCATTACAGGAAGTATCGGAGACCATCCATGTGCAACTAACAGTGGGCAAGACTGCTTTTCAGTTTATAGCATCCTACAGACCACCCTCTCAAAGTCAGGAATCCCATTCGGCCTTCCTGAAAACCTTGGAGAACATGAAGATCTCTCCGAACACCATTATATTGGGCGACTTCAACTACCCAAACATTGACTGGGAGCACTACTCAAGCCCCAGCACCTTAGCCCAAAGATTCCTGGAAATTATAAACTCAAATGCTATGGAACAACTAGTCACCACTCCCACAAGAGGGGACAACATACTAGACCTGATCATTACCAACATGGGGACTCTATGCTCCACAGCAGAAGTATATCCTTCATTGGTAAGATCAGACCATAAATTCATTTCACTGGATGTCCACATCCCGACCCCACCCCCAGCCCACAAAACCACAGTGAAAAACTTCTCAAAAGCGAACTTCTCACTTCTCAAAACTGAAGTGGAATCCTTCAAGGCCCCAGGGTCAGTGGAAACTACAGCCCAAACTGCAGAATCCTATATAAATGCATTCTATGGACATCTCCAGGAATGCATGGATCATGCTATCCCAAACAAAACCAAGACCCAATCATCCAAAGGCAGGCGTCCAGTCTGGTGGACCCCTGCCATAAATAAACTGTACAACAGAAGGAGGAAGCTACTACATGATAGAACAAAATCACTAATAGGGAAGGCATCTCTGATCAGTACTAGCAAAAAATTACGATCCCTCATAAAATCCTCCAAGGCCAGCTTCGAGAGAAAAATTGCACAGGACACCAAAGACAATCATAAGGCTTTTTCAGTTATGTTAGAAACCTGGGATGCAACTCCCAGACTTGTTCTGAGTTGATTCTAAATGACAAAAATACACTGAACCCACAGACATCGCCAATATCCTGGCAGACAGGTTCAGTGCAAACTTCTCCACCCCCCCCCCAAAAAAGCAAGTATCTATCCCGGCAGAGGGCTGCCTCCCAAACATCTCAGATGCTCAGGTGAAGGCTGACCTCTCCAAAGCAAAAAACACTGCTTCCATGGGACCAGATGGCGTCCCAGGCTGCGTCCTACATGAACTACAAGAGGAACTAATCCCTCAAATAAAACAGCTATACAATCTCAGCCTCACTACAGGATATGTGCCCTCAGAATGGCGTACAGCAACAGTGGTCCCACTCCACAAAGGTGGAGCCTCTACGGACCCTGGAAACTATCGCCCCATAAGCCTGACTAGCTTAGTCTGCAAGGCTATGGAGAGGATCATCATGGAGCTCATAAACAAAGACATTGGGGACCTACAGACACTAGAACCTACCCAGTTCGGCTTTGTCAAGGGCAGATCCTGCCTTTTGAACCTGGTTGACTTCTTTGAAACAGTCACCAAAGCCATAGATGAAGGGAAGGTAGTCCATACAGCCTATCTGGACCTTGCATATACCCCACTCAGGCATCATAGATAAGCTATCCAGCTTAAATATAAACCCCTATGTCACAAGATGGGTCGCAAACTGGCTCAAAGACAGAACCCACAGAGTGAGAGTTGCTGGAGCCATGTCAGACTCGAAACCGGTCACAAGTGGCATCCCACAGGGTTCTGTCCTGGGACCACTCTTGTTCGGTATATACTTTTCCGAGGTACAGGCAAACGTGGAAGGACTATGGCTCACCAAGTTCGCAGACGACAGCAAACTGGGCGCCATAATCAACTCTCCAGCTGACACAAACATCCTTCAAAAAGGTCTCACAGAGACAGATAACTGGTGCCAGCGCCATGGTTTAAAGCTAAATCCAAAAAATGTATAGTCATACCCTTTGGCAAAAACAATGTGCCCACAAATTACCACATAGGCAGAAACCCATTAAGTACAGAGAAAGTTATTAGGGACCTGGGGACACAAGTGGATAGCAATCTCTCCTTTGAAAACCACATTGCCAAAGTGGTTAGAAAGACCTTCTACATAGCCCACCTCATCACAAAGGGTTTCACATCTAGATCAAGAGAGGTAATCGTGCCCCTTTATTCATCCCTCATCAGGCCCATCATAGAATACAATGCCCCTTTTGGGATGTACCTTACCCGACACCTGCAGCAATTAGAAAGACCCCAAAAGTATCTCACCAAGAGAATCAAGGGTCTCAAACAGATGCCATATGCTGCTCGGTTAAAAAAACTCCAGCTCTACTCAGTTGCATACCGCCTACTTCGAAGCGATCTATGCCTGACATACAAAGCTATGTCAAATCCAGAATTAATGGGCATGCTCCACCTCAGTAAATCTAAATCCCTTAGAGCCACACGCTCGAGAGACTTGAACCTCAGCACAGAAATAAATAGAACTTGCTGGAGGGACAGGTTCATAACCCAGAGGCTCCCTTCGCTCTGGAATAGAATTCCAGTTCATGTGAGGCAGAGCACCTCACTGAATCTCTTCAAGAAGAATCTCGATATGTGGATGGGGGTCGTAGGTTTGTCCCAGGGATTACTCCCGTGTCACTATTAGACAGAGGCACAGTAAACTAAACCTTAAAAAGGGCACAGTATACTCAAATCAAGGGGTGGCGTAAGCCATACAAAATCGGGCTAGGCTTATAATTGCCCCAGGGCAGATAGCCTAGTATGAACCTATGAACCTATAAAATAATTCTTGCTCTCCTTTCCCAACTGACTCACCCAAATGAATGGTCTGGTCAGATGTGTGATGATCATGGGCTGTAACAGCCTGCAAAGGGGTCATACTAGAAGCTCCAGGATAAATGGACCAATGGTCTGGCTGTTGCAAATGTGCCACATCAGAGTTGTCAGCCATAGTTCATAACAAGATAAGTGGACATGCAGCTATCATCACTAACCTTCCTCTTCTTTTTTAATTGAAGGGAACAGTCCATCACAGAGGAAGACAATTCCTTTGCCATATACATCACGTCCTGTGTTCTCTAGGAAAATTAGAAGGCAAGTTAATCTGCTTCTAGCAGTCTCTGGGTTGGACGACTGGCAAATTAAACAGAATCTTATGTTGTGTACAGCCCCTAATCAAAATACACAGCTAGAGGGAAAGACTTTGTATGGAATTGGAGCCCGCAACTATAATAAAACTTTATGTGATGCCCCTGCACTGGCCCAGTAATCAAGAAGCCTCAGTCCTCACCACTGGCAACAGTGGGGACCGTACACACTGGGAGGATGACAAGTACACACACAGTAAAATGCAATTTCCCTTAAGAGCACACAGAAATCACATTCAGCCTGGGGCTGGTTTCTCCCTCTTTCTCCCGATACCCAGTAAGACTCCCCACTGGCACACCTATACGGTTGAGATCTCAGCTGAGTGGCCAAGCCAAAACATCCAGCACCCTCTCGGTCCAACAAGTGTTTCGTGTCCCCGCCCAAGTAGCTGAAACACACATTTTGAGATTTGATTTATATACAAACAAACACACATACCTGGGAAAGGCTAGCACAGGTTTACTAGCTATGCCTGCTTTTGCCCAGACTATAAGGTAGTTCCAGCCACCACCAGCCAACACTATCAGCTTACTGTAAGGCCCTTAACAAAGGGTGTCCAATTCTACTGTGTAATGTTACTAATAATCCAAATGGTAGTCTGACCAAGAGCAAGGCTGTTTAGGAGTGGCCTGTACAGTGCACCAAATAGATATAGAAGTACTTTAAGAGCTTAAATATGCCTCACAAATAGCCACAAAGATAGGTTTAAATATATTTAATAATAAATAATAATAAAAGTACAGGACAATACACAGCAAATCAACACAGTAACTTCAGAGTTCAAAATCACAGGAATATTTAAAACAACACTGCAGGACAGTTTCAAATAAATAAAGAAAACATCTAAGCTATACTTTATTATATTCCTATCTGAATCTGAAAGAGCTACTATGCCCTAAAAACTTACTTACAGTACAACACGCAGGCAAAAGTGCAGCAGGTGGTGATGAGTGGATGTTTCTAGGTCAAAGAAAAAATACAAAATGCACAGTCTCTCTCTGAGAGAGTTCTTAAATTAATATCAAATATTACTGCTGGCTTAGCTTGGATGACATCACTTTTTGTCCCCTGACTTCAGTTCTCAAGCTAACCCCCCACCTTTGTCAGAAACTAACAGAATATAACACCTCTGTGTGAAAAAACACATATCTCTCAGATGTCTGAAGACACTGTAAGTCATAAAACAATAAAACACTTTTGCATCTCAGACCTAGTAATTACTTCTCTTCCAATTCAATTCAAAAACTTCTAGCTCTAGACATTCTGTCTGCTACTGAACTGAAACTGAAAGATAACTTTTATAGCACAATCATAAAACAATTTAATTTCAACTTATTTTCTTGACGTTTTGCAAGTTAACCGTCTATGTTCCATTTTCTACTGTTAAAACATATACATGTACACAATTACAGTAGTTTACATACATTTCTATTATAAGCCAGCAGGGCATGCTCTGGTTACATTTTAGCTCAGTACTTTACACCTTTATAAACACTTATGTATGAATCATATCAATATTCACAAATGGCATAGAATTATTTACAAAATTCCAGATAGCTGGGCTGGCAGTATTTCCCTTTTGTCAGACTTTATATGATGTATTTGTAAGAAAAATGAAAGGTCCACAACAGGGTACTTTTTTGCCAAAGACAATGTGCTGAAGCTATTCACATGGTAATACTAGATGTGGCACTGACGAGGGTAGGCATATGCGGACTAATAAAGAGAAGAAGTTGTGAGTTTAGGTGCATCCAAATATTATAATTATAATATGTGTTTCCATATTAAGGGCAGAAGTACAGCATGTGAGGAAGGAACAGAAAGCTTTGAAGACTGACGTACAGTATTCTTGGTGGGATAAGTCCTATATATGATGGCTACTTCAGCAGTGATTTTATCAAGAACATTGTGTGTTCTAGTACAGTTTTACAGCCTGATGGAATGTAGGTTCAAAGCAAAGTAATATAACTTTGGAAAGTATATTTATGTCTTCATTTAATTCAACCCACTAAATAGAAAAGACTTTATATTTGTTGCATGATAATGGATGCTTAGAATACTTCATCCTGCAATAAACCATTAAGATGTCACTTATTTATGTATCTTAGTCAGAAAGAACACTGTTCCTGATCTGATAAAAGCAAAACTCTATATATGTCACTCAATAAAATCAAATAAAGTGAAATTCAACTGCAGAACACAGTGGTCAAATAAAATTACGTTAAAGTTCATAAACGTGCTTCCAAAAAAGTTTATTTGATCTGCCTTTATACAAGAATATTTATTTATTCATTAATTATGATCTGCCTTTATACAAGAATATTTATTTATTCATTAATTCATTCATTAGTTCACCAGGCAAGTCGACAGGTATAGTGGTTCCTTTTAAGTCATGATCCAAGATGCTGATAATACAAATTATAATTAAGGCACAAATGTTAATATGGATATCTAGGTTGAAGTATTACTTAGTAATAAGAAAATTCAGAATAAATTGAGAATTATATAAAAACAGAGATTGGTATATCAGGAATCATTCAATTCAATATATACCACACAAATGCATTTCACAGCATCATTAATGCTAAGAAAAGAAATATTAACTAAGATGATACATGTATAACTCTAAGGTGGGGTTGAATAATGCAGAAAGTTATGCAAGTGAGTTAGCATGCTAGGCAGCATTTACTCGATTCACAAACACCATACACTAGCACAGAGCCACTCTGCTGGGCAGTGAGGATTTTAGGAGCTGCATGTAAATGTAATATGTAAATGTGTGGGTGTGGCCTCTTTACATTGTTCAGCACTGAACACTTGCAGGCATGTCAATTCATAGATACCTGGACTGTACAAGAAGCAGTACACAAGCTGAGTGAGTGCACACAGTCACTACCCATGTTGCACCTACACATCCCTTTGAGGGAGCAGCCTTCCCAGCACAGATCGCTGTGTCAGTAGGGTGTGTGTGTACTTTACTTAAGAACCAGTTCTTCAAGTCACTAATGTCTAGATGCAGTTAATGTTTTTTAATATGTTCAGACTAGTGGAACTTTATATAATAAAGAATGGACTACAGTCAGAAACTGGAAAAAGCACACATTTTATCACATTCTGTACGGTACTTATGTCTGGGCATTAGTATAATTGGTTAGTTTTAATTAATTAAAAAATAATTAGTTTAAAATAGCAAACTTTGGTCACTCAAAATTTAGAAGGGTTAAAAACATCATTGCCTGCTATGGCACACAAAAAAAAATGAAGCAAGGGACAAAAACATAATGGCCTTATTTTCCTTATCATACTAATGGTGATCAAATCAAAATTTATTTCAGTGCGAATCTTAAACATAAAAAGTGATAAGTGCCAGAAACCTTCTAATATTATGGGCGTAACAAGCAACAAAAAATATTTCAAGTTTGCATTCTCTTAAGTTTACATGTGAGAACTCTAAACAGATCATAAAATTGGGCTACCCAAGTTTTATCCACTGCATGTTAGGAGGAAAATTAAAAGGAAAGCTGTCATCTTGAATGGGGAAGCAACACGTTTTCAGAAAGACTTGGGGTCTAACATTTCTTGTAACACTGCTGTGTTTCATAAATGTAGCTCTGCTTTGTCTCCTAGAACAAAAGGTTTACTGATTAGGAAATGCAGTTCTAATATGGGCCCATTTTAGGACTTACAGTCTGAAATACTGTTCTGTGAAGACTAGGCACCTGATGTCCTTCCTGGAGGCAGCATGTATCCTTTACTGTGGTCAGAAATTAAGGTGTATCAGACTCTGTGACAACTACATTCAGTATGATAAATTGTATATACTGACTATGAAAAGTGCATCCACCAAGATAATCTAATTTTATATATTTTAATCTAACTTATTTGTACAGATTTTCTCAAATTTATTTATACAGCTTAAAGTCTTTATCCTTCAGATGAGAGAATAAACTGAGTCCCCTTCTGCTTGAGTTGGTGGTAGATCAGTTGGATATAAAAGATCCCATGGCACCTACCCAAAACAACAGGGAAAGTTCCCTGATGCATTCTGAAATTTCCCCTAGTAGTATTGAAAAAATGCCACTAGTCTATTGCGACTAACTCAGCCAACAAAAGATGAATAAATAAATACAAATGATTGAGTTTGGTTACCCCTGAGTTAGTTATAAAGAAAATTTTTTTTAACACCTTACAGAATTTTGGTGATATCTTGGCAATAGGGATGACTCTGCTTTCATGTGGAGGTTCACCACTAATCATTATGAATTAACATTTATTTATGTATTAGTTATTATTACCATTATTATTATTCAAAGTGCATATTTGATTAGTAGCAGCTGTCATAAATTTATAGTCACTGCATTTGTCAATGTGAGATAGATATTACAGCCTTTGATCTCCCTCAGCTAAGAGAACTTAATGCATTTAAGTATCTTATCTTTCATGGCTAAGACAAACGTAGCTGCCATGTAGCACCCTCTGACAGGTCAATGGCTTCACTTAAAATGGTAATAATGAATTATATAATGTTTCATCCACACTATGAAAAAAAAACAAATTAATTTTGTTAATTCAGATTTAAACAGAAACCTTTCTTAAACTATACAATTAAGTATTTACAGTGAAATACATGTATAACATATACAAATTAAGCAACAACAAAATAGCTGCACAGAAGGTCCATTTTCTAAGAGTAATGATATGCTTGGGGGCAAAATGGGATATCTTCTCAGGCACAATGCCACAAACCAATACATTTGGGTAACCTACTGTTGCTTAACACAGCCCATAATGTGGGGTAGTTCTTTGCTTAATTTATTCTGCTCTAGAACAGCCTGCCATAGTAGCATGAGTGTTTTATCTAAAGGTTCTTTTCTGATACATTTTGCTTCCCCCAAAAAGTGAGGTGTTTTGCTTCCTTACAATATGACACTATTCGCCATTTCTCCTGCCTCTTCACTTGTAATCAAAGTACTCTGAATATTTGCTCTGTTTAAGTCTTTCTGAGAGAGAATGGGTACATTTTTTAATCATTGACTCCTCTGATTTATATTATTTGCTGTATTCTAAACAGACTAAGTGGCTTTTTTCTAGCTTCAGTGTGAGTAAATGAGTTGCTTTTGTGAAAAAGCCAAGCTTTCTGTATCTACTTTTGTACTTTTTTGCCTGTTCACTTGTAAGAGCTCATGTGCCTTGCTATGTCATATCTGTATCTCTTTAAGGCAACAGATGCTATGCTGTTTGAAGGAGCAAAGACAGGCATAGAGTATAGCCATACAGAGTCAATAAGTAAGATTATGGCTGCAATGGGAGTAAAACAACACAGGGTACAGTTAGATATGTGGTCTTCTTCCATGCAAAAAATAAATAAATATAGCGTCTGATAAGATGTAGCAGCCAGGGAGACAATTTTCTAATTCAAATATTATAACAGTTCATGTAAAGCTAACACTGCAAAAATGAAAAAACACAGAAATATGCATAAAGGAAAAACACCTGGTTTTATCTACATGTAGCAGTGAAGGGTTCAATTCACATGGAAGAAAGACACTCTTGGAGAAGGAAAGGTTTATAGTTAGGGTACGACTGCCCTTCAAATAATCTGCAAAGAATATGACTGATAGGATTTGAGAATGAAAACTAACATATTCAGATAAACAGAGGAGAAGAACAGGCCTAAGTCAGAGGTGAAGATGGTGGGAGACAAAACTGCGTTAATTGTCATAACTACAATAATTGTGTTTAATCAATAATATCCATTAAATGTGTTTACAGGTACACGTTCACAGGAATTTACACTTTTGAATCATTTATTAAAATTCTGGCCAGAGGCTTTTGCATAGATCAGTTTACATTCCTTCGAGACCCATGGAACTGGTTAGACTTCAGTGTAATTGTTATGGCGTAAGTATATGCTTTTATTTAACTACTACTTTTGCATTGCATTAATATTATTCTCTGCATAAAGCTAAGTCATAATATTGTAGTTAACTCACTTATATGACTTAAAAGAATACATCATTAACAGTCTTTATGTTAAAAACATTAAAACTGTGCACATTCAGAAAATGTTTTATAAATAAAATGACAACTGAGAATAGTTGTTTTTTATTTCTAATATAAAATTTGATTAGCAATTTGAATGAATAAATGCAATATATAAAGAACAGTTTAATATAAGTATTGGGTATTGTACTATCTGACTAATCTCAATTTCATTTTGCAGGTATGTAACAGAATTTGTAAACCTAGGCAATGTTTCAGCTCTTCGAACTTTCAGAGTACTGAGAGCTTTGAAAACCATATCAGTTATCCCAGGTAAGGAATAACTGTTGTAAGGTGTTTTTATGTCCCTTGTGTTTCCAGATTTTATATGTGTCCTGTCATTGTGTTTGTGTGTGAACTCCCCTATTACAGATATTTGACAGAATTTGTGGACCTTGGCAATGTCTCAGCACTGAGAACAATCAGAGTTCTCCAAGCACTGAAAACCAAATCAGTCGTACCAGGTGAGAATCAGGTTAAACACCGAGGCTGAGTTCTACTTCATTCCAGCTGCAAAATACATTATTTTAACATGCACCTGCATCATAACCCTAGATAATTTCCTCTCACATTGCAAAATAAGAATACGAGGGCAGCATATATCTGCTGAATGACAGTTTGCCCTATAGCTTTTTTTTTTTTTTTAATTCAGCCTTGGAGTTTAATAAATTCTTGCATGAGACATTGCAATAGCCAACCTATATGGTTTGCATTTTGTGATGTCAACTTTTCCCCACTTGAAGCAGCAAAAGATTTATGGGAATGTTACTATTATTTGATATGTTGCAGGATGTCTTACATAATGCAAATGCCACAATTTTATAACCATAAAGCATTACTTTGGGTATGTAATAAGCAATGTAACTGATAAATTTGTAAAATATTTTTGGTATACAAAAAGTTAACTAGCTTGCTAGTATTGCTGTTGTCAGAAATGAAGAAATAAGTAGAAAGATATATACAACAGGAAGTAAATATTTAATCTTCTTCAGGCTTTGAGTAATAACTTGCAGTTAACAGTCACAAAACAATGGCAGAAGTGTTGATGTAAGACAACATTTATTCAAAACCATTTTTAATTTTATAACATACCCTTAAAACTAAATATAACAGAGTGATTTTCTTATGAGACAATGTTCCATGCCAGGATAAATTGTGGTGTGTTATAAAAACAATATACTTTAAATTTGGAGCAATTGTAAAAACAAGAATGT
This sequence comes from Protopterus annectens, assembly GCF_019279795.1. Classification (NCBI taxonomy): domain Eukaryota; kingdom Metazoa; phylum Chordata; order Ceratodontiformes; family Protopteridae; genus Protopterus; species Protopterus annectens. The sequence goes on from NC_056737.1 coordinate 1,200,323,274, forward strand.
TCTGCTTCCACTGAAGCTGAAGTTATTTTGGAAGTACATTACTTTGTATAGAATGACTGTCAGAATTTATATTAAAGCATGCTCAGCAGAATTACTTGTTTTACTAGAAAACAAGAATTGTGAAAACATGAAATGCATCTGACTGATTTTTGCCATTAAGCTTCGTTGAATCTGAATTATCCATTTAGCTTTAAAGGGCAAATTTATTATATTCATTACACTAAATGTATGGACAAATGTGCAATTACCACATATTGAATCATTACATTTTCTTTTGCATGGCATTATATTCATTTATGTAAAATGTAACCTGTAAATATTCAAATGTGACTGCCATTTAATACCATTCTAAAATGTATTTATTTATTTCAGGTCTGAAGACAATTGTGGGTGCCCTGATTCAATCTGTGAAGAAGCTATCAGATGTCATGATTTTGACTGTATTTTGTTTAAGTGTCTTTGCACTAATAGGGCTTCAGCTCTTTATGGGCAACCTAAGAAACAAATGTGTGAGATGGCCTCCACCCACTTCTGGTATTGATATGAACATTTCTTGTCCTGTTACAATCACAGGAGAAAATGGTACAACATATAATGAAACAAGAATCTGTTTCGACTTGATTGCGTATATCAATGATAATGGTGAGTATCATTACGACTAAGCTTTGTGTAAAATATTGCAGCTGCATCAGTTTGAGGGCACACCATAAACCACTAGCTACATTTTTGATTCCTTCTATTATCAGATATCTGATGGTTGTCCATCAACATGTGTGAGCAGCTGTGGTATTGCCTAAAGATATTTACAGTCATTCTGAAATAACCTTGTTGATGTGTTGCACATTACTGTCATCAAAACTGACTAGAGAAAAATATCTGTGCCCCGAATTATAAGAAGCTGTTGTTAGTTTTAAACATAAGGTCGGGGTAAACTACCTGTATCAACCCAGAGGAGAACGTAATAGTACCAAGTATATCTCATTGTAGTCTTTCAAAGCAGTAGTAAAAAGAGATGTGAAATGTATGCAATAAAATACAACACTACATCTTAAAATAATGTATACTTTATAAACAGCCAGACATGGGGGAAACAGCAAAGTGATTCAATAATATGAGAGTTTTCTTAGCAAGGTTAATTTCAACTTGTAAAAGATTACACAATAAAGTCTGTGTTACCTGATCACTTAAATAGAAAAATTAAACATTAAGCAAAAATTTAAAAAAAGCTCAGTCATGCTATATTATATTTAATTAATGTGGTTATGTACAAGAAAAGAGTGATGATGCAGCTATTGCACTGTGTTTAGAGTTAAAAAAGCAGAATGTGCCAAAAACATTTATTTCAATCGTGCTGTACAAATGAAAGGCTAAATCAAAAAAGAGGAAAGAAGACTGCAGCTTTGCTGTGGTGTGCATGCATAGCTGCTGTTAATCAGCCAAGGAATGTGTGACGTATCTGTTTTACTTTATAACTGCAAATTAACAATGTTAAAATATATAAACTGGCAACTACTGCTACCTTCGAGAAATTGTATTATAAGATGGATTTCAGTTTTCAAAGAAATCATTCTTTTTGTCCTAAGTATTTGTCATGGTCATTTTTCAGACAGACTTATACTGCAGGTGCTGTTAGTTACTTCATTTAACGAAGCTGCATTCATATCCCATTATGATCGTATTTGCTATGGATGTCAAAGTTCAATTTTATTTCCTCTGAAAGTTTCTTTTCCTAAACAATAACTAAAATTCATTGTATTTACTGAGTTCTCAGAGATCACAAAAATCACACACTTGACTAAGAGATATATTTTGTGCTGAGGCAAGCCTCAGCCTTATCATACCACAACCTCAATGTGTGTGTGTGTGTGTGTGTGTGTGTGTGTGTGTGTGTGTGTGTGTGTGTGTGTGTGTGTGTGTGTGTGTGGAGGGGGGGAGTGCACCCTGAAAGTTCGTACTAATTATAATCACATCCAACATTGCGGTTAATTCAGAATTTTTTTTTTCTTTCTCCTTTTTTATTTATTTATTTATATTTGTTTACCAGGGTAGTGCACTGATCTCAATGGACCATTTGCAGCCACCGCCCAAGTGTATAGGATCACATAAGAAATGAACAAAACATATTTACAGATACAAGGATATACTAAAAAAAAACAAAAAAACATATATATATATATATATATATATATATATATATACATACACACACACACACACACACACACACACACACACACACACACACACGTATTTATGGATGCAAAAATATGCTATGGCATTTAGTTCAAGAAGCAGTTTACAATGTCAAAACATGGAAATTCTGGAATTATGCTTAGCAGAGCTTTATGAATAAGATAGTCATAATAACTGCAATGGCTTATGCTACCAGGACAGCAGCATTTCATTATACAGAGAGGTATGAAGACATTAGAAGATGCAAGTGAGAATAGTTGTAAAAAAGGATACCATGGGGAGAAGGCAGAGAAATGCTGTGAGACAGCAGGGAAGAGGGAGGTAAGATGAATGTGAGACAGTGAGTAAAGGGGTGACAAATTGAGCTAAAGCTAGGGATAAAGGGGTGTGTGAGAGACACACTTTGGCAGCCGTGGAGACGGAAAAAAGAAGTTATGTCTTACCATAAAGTTCCATCTGTGCTGTTCATCTTTTTTCATTCATCACTGATGGGTTCGGTTCCGAGCCCTCAGAACCGAGTTGGCCTTTTTACCAAGCTCACACTAGCCAAAAAACTCTCGAGCTACGTTTCTACCCACAATGCCCTTCTCCCTGTTACCTCAGATCGAGTTTGCTAGAGAAAGAGAAGTAAAGCCGAGGCCACTTCTGCACAAATACCCTAGGACACCACTTGGACCCAAAGCATCCCCCAGGAGCCTTTGGAGGGGAAAGGAGAGTGGGAAGTGATGAATGAAAGAAGATGAACAACATAGATGGAACATTATGGTAAGACATAAAGTCTTTATCTGATGTTGTTAATCTTCTTTCCATTCATCACTGATGGGACAGAATCCCAAGCTACCTTGAGGTCCATGGGCGGCCCTTATGGAAGAACATTCTTGAATACCATTGAGCCAAAGGCAGGTCCCCCTCTGGAGACCAAGCCCAATTTGTAATGACTGATAAAGCTATGAGGCTTAGCCCAAGTAGCTGCTGTGCAAATGTCATCCATGGAAATCCTGGAATGGAAAGCTACAGATGTTGTCATAGATCTAGTGGAGTGAGCTTTAACTTTTGGCATTTACTGAGGGAATAGTTGAAATGTATGCAGTCCCTTAGCCATTTTGATAATGTAACCTTGGAAACAGCATCTCCCATTCAGGGCTAAGAAAAGGAGATGAAAAGCTGTTCAGATTTACAGATAGATTTGGTCCTGTCTAGGTAAAATCTCAGTTCCCTATGTATGAGTGAAAGCAGTACTCTCCTCTATTGGCAAAATTCAGAAAGAACACTGGTAGGTCAATGGTCTGGTTTATGGAGAATTCCGAAAACTTTGGGAAGGAAGGATGGATTCATCCGAAGTGTTACTCTGTCTTTACGAAAGACCAGATAGGGCCTCTTGATACACAGTGCCTGCAGCTCTGAAACCCTTCTGGCAGACATGATGGCTACCAAGAACAAAGATTTCCAAGACAAAAACTTTCGGTCACACTTCACAGCAGGTTCAAAAGGTTTTTGAGTCAAAGACTGAAGGACTAAAGTGAGGTTCCATGGTTCCACGGACTGTCTGACAGGAGGCCTGATATTTGAGGTCCTCTTGTGGAAGGCCTTGCATGGACGTAAAGAAATAAGAGGGGTGCCATCTATACCAATTAGAAATTGCCACTAGATGTACTCATACGGTAGAGGCACAGGCTCCATTATCAAAAAACGTAGAAGAGTATTGAAGTACTGCAGTTACTGGAGCCGAATACGGGTCTAGCATGTTATCCTTGGACTGTGATAAGCTGTGAGCTAATCTTATCCTGAGACCCAGCAGCTGACGGATCCTGTAAAACTTCTCCCAACTCTTTAAGAACATCTCTTTGAAGGCGGGTGAAGTGACACAAGTAGTTCAGCGATCCCATGGCAAAGGTCGCTGAAGAAAAAATCCGCTTGCCGTACCTGTCCATAGTCCTAGAATCCTTGTTAGGAGGATGGACAGGTACTGAAGGATCAGCTAGTTCCTTCTTGGTGGCTGCAGCCACCACCATGGCATCAACCGGGACACCTTTTGTCAAATACTGCCTATCAGGTGGGGCCGTAATGAATTTAGAAGGCCTCCTAGGAATAGGTTCCACCGAATCCGGGGCCATCCACGCCTTCCAAGCCACCATGTCCATAAGAGGGTCAAAAGGCGGAGACACCCAGGAGGTGGAGGGTTGAGATCCGAACGCCTCCAGGTATACTGACTCGTCCTCGGAAGGATTAAGGGAGGGCCAGTTCCCCCTCTGCTTAAGGAGTTCAAGGATGTCTGAGAAAGAGACATCCTCAGAGGAGGACCTTGGGGATCCCTCCAACTCATCCAAGTCAGTATCAGATGTAATAGACTCGGGGGAGTCTAGATGTTTCCTCTTACATGTCCTCTTACGCGGAGGTTCACCTGACGGATCAGGAGAAGCCTCGGAAGAGGAAATATTCCCAGTGGGGAAACCTGAGGCGTTGGATCTCTGGGTCCGGGAGCAAGAGAGTGGGAAGAGACATCAGCAGGCACTGTAGTGGGAGGAGCTGATGGAACTGATCGTTGACTACGCCCAGGGGCTAGTACACTCCTCATCACCTCGAAGGCTCCCCCATCAGAGAGACCAGAAGGTTCCCGCTCCGAAGAGATAGGAACTCCAGGCCTCACCAAGAGGGAAGGCTCCGAGGCAGATGTCAGGGCTGAGTTCACCAACGCCGAAGCCCCGAGAGGGAGAATGGGGTCGGACAAGGGTCCGATGCCACTCGCCCCCTTGGAGCCAACGAGAGAGTCCAGACGCCCGGATCCCTCCAATGAAAGCCTCAAGGAGGAAATCGGAGCAGAGGACGACGGAGCTGAAAGGGGTGGTATCGGCTCCGAAGCTACAACAGTCACGGCTCCGAGGAGCTCCGGCTCCAAGCTCTGTAAGAGAGTTGAAGGAGGAATGTTAGGTGGATGTGAAAAAGCCACCGTCTGTTGAGACAGGCTATGGAGTATTTGGGCCAATGCCTGAGACTTTAACAGTCTACTCACCACTCTCTCGAGGTCGTGATCAGACAGCCTGGACGACCGAGAAGAACGGCTCCGATGGCTCCACTCCGAGAGCAGGGGTGATCTCGGAGCCGAACGTATCGATTCCAATGAGGGGGATCGAGATCTCTTTTTAGAGATAGGTGGAGCCGAAGGAGCCGAAGATACGCCGGCTCCAGCCGGAGCCAACGCTGAGTGTCCAGATCTGGCAGTATCGCCGCCGGATGGAGCCGATACTGTGACTTGTAAAATGGACGGATCGGCTCCGGCCGGAGCCAATCTCGACACTGAAGAAGCAGAACCAGTAGCCGACGGCTTGGGACTTGCAGCCGAAGGTTTGACAGGTTTCGAGGGCTTCCCCGGAGCCGACAGTCGGGGAGCTCTCAGGCTTTAATAAGCCCCTCAATATTAATTTCTGCGCTCCTGCAGGACTCTTGGGTTGAAGGCGTGACAGATAGCACAAGAGTCCTGCAGGTGCAGAGGTCCCAGGCAGTAAACACAAGAAGTGTGACCGTCTGTCAGAGACATCTTCTGACAGCACGAGTCACACTTCTTGAAGCCTGAGGCCTTTGTGTCCTTTGACATAACTGTGTCGAGGAAACACAAGTGACAAGAAAACACAGACACGCACACACAAAAAACACCCAATCCAATAATCTAAACTAAACAGGGATACAACACACTCAAATACACACAGAATCCCTGACAGGAAAAATTTAGGAAAGGGGAAGGCCTAAGGCCTAACCTAGGGAAGGGGATAAATAACCCGAAAAAAAAGGGAACACTAACAGGAATAGGGTTAAAATAAACGTTAAGGTTCACAAAACAACTAAGGTTATGAAATTTAAAAGGGATGATACTAAAAGTCTTAATATGAAGAAAACTTACCTAGAGCTGGTAAAAGAGGCACCTCGTAAGCGAAGCGGCAAACAAGATCTGGGTAGTCTCCGCCTTGCATCATGGGATATAGGGTTGCCTTGAGCTGGTAAAATTAGCTCTCGAGCTTAGTAAGTGCCGAGTCGGAGCCGAGGATCGGCTCCGAACCCATCCAGCAAGAATGAAGGCGAGACTGACAACTTAACATCAAAAGTTTTTCAAACAAATATCAAATAAAGTTCCACTTAGCTGGGAGCTCGGCTGAAACGTGGCTTTACAGCTACACAGCAAACGAGATCTGAGGTAACAAGGAGAAGGGCATTCTGGGTAGATAGCTTGAGAATTTTTTAGCTGCTGCAAGCTTGGTAAAAAGGCCGACTCAGTTCCGAGGGCTCAGAACCGAACCCATCAGTGATGAATGGAAAGAAGATATCAGATGTAATATTGTCCAATCACAATGCTTAAATTCAATTTCATCACTGTGTTTCACTCCTACAAAGTCTTTCTAATTACATTTCTATTAAATTTGCATTCCTGACATAAGACATATTTTGGTAGTTTGCAATCTGCTTGTCCAGTGAAGTATCTGTATGTTTTCAGAATCTCATAACGATTCTTTGCAAAAAGTCATGGTGCTCCAGTTTTTTTCTCTTCTTTTCTACAAACATGCCACATTTTCTCAAAATTCATTACAGAGGTGCAAATCTCCCAACACCATTTCCATTATATAAGACCATGTCTATAACGGTACATTAACAAAATAATTGTATATGATGAATTATAATATAATATAATATAATATAATATAATATAATATAATATAATATAATATATGCTGTTGAATATAATGCCCACTTTCGCATATATCTGTCCAGACACAGGCAAGAACTGGAACACCCAGAGAGATACCTTAAAAGGCTACAAGGGCTAAACAACATGTCCTACATGAGACAACTCAAAGCCCTGTATCTATATTCAGTATCCTACAGACTACTAAGAGGTGACCTGTGTCTGGCATACAAAGTGTCTTGCAAGCCATTAGTGACAGATTTACTGCACATCAGCCAGTCAAATGACATCAGAAATACTTGATCTAGGGATCTAAACCTCTTCTGCAACATTAACAGAATGATTTGGAGGGACAGGTATATCTCATAGAGGATACTGCTGCTGCTGTGGAACAGACTCCCCATCTACATAAAACAAAGTTCATCCCTGTCCATATTTAGGCGCAGCTTAGATATACGGATGGGAAACAAAAAAATCTACCCCAGGACTGCCCCCTATACTACTAATGGACAGAGACAGCTCCTAGATGCTTTAGCTCATCCATGGGTCCCTTCAAATTATCTTTGGAGTGATCCTAAGTATCGTCATTAGGGGTAATGTATAAATATCAACCATGGGATGGGTAACACCAATTTATAACCAAATAGGATAGGTTATTTTGACCACAAAAAGGGAAATTGTTTAGGCTTGAAATGTCCCACAAGGGCAGCTAGCCTAGTACTTATCGTTGAACTTATAAAATGTGCAGTACTGCCTTCAGTATTAGAGATCAGCTGCTAGGGAAAAAAAAACAACTATTTTTTTCTGATATACATCTGCAGTTGAGTAGCAAGATCACCCAAATTCAGATTTTGTAGTAAAGAATAGGCTATAACATAAAAGAGCTCATTATTCAGAATATGAACCCAGTTTTTTGTGCTTCCAGAAGTCCAGAGAGATTATATTCCTCATGAGGTTGGCCACTATGCCATCTTATAGACAATTAGCATGAATGGTGAAATCAATCAGACCGTCATTAATATTTTATTTATTTGTTTGTTTATTTATTAGCCTTTGATTACTGAGAACATCTGTCTGGGAAAAACTTCTTTTCACCAGAAGCCAGGGGAGTAAAGCTCCACATTACATACTTTTTACAGGTAATTAGCATGAGCTAACAATAAAATGTGCAACATGACACTGAGCTACATATAGTTGAACTACTTGTCACCATGTTAAAGCACTTCTTCTGGCTTTTTCCCGGTTAGGGGTCGCCACAGCGGATCACCTGTCCGCTCATGATTGGCAGTGGAGTTTTACGGTGTCGAGTTGCCAGCCCGGCGCCCAACCTTCCACAGAAGGCACACACACGCACACACTCACACCTAGGGCCAATTTAGAGTGTCCAATCCCCCTACAGCATGTCTTTGGGATGTGGGAGGAAACTGGAGCACCCGGAGGAAACCCACGCGACCACAGGGAGGACATGCAGACTCCGCACAGAAGGCACCCCAGCCGAGATTTGAACCACAGAACCTCTTGCTGTGAGGCAGCAATGCTAACCACTGCACTACCACGGCCACCCTATCACCATGTTAAAGCACACTATACAGTATTTATAGCATGCTAAAGCCACACATATCTAAAGAACATTCAGCATTATTTTATAGTTTATGTATGTAGTCACATCATAACATTATGCAGCGAGAGAGCAGATGAGGGATATTCAAGTTTATATAACCAGTTATTCACTTGAGACATGCAAACAGGTGAAAAAAATGTGTGGGAATTTTAGGATACTTGATTAGACTATGGGAGGACTTAGTAATGGTGTAGTTACAAGAACAGGATTGTTTTTTGTTACATATGACTTCATTTCGATTTTAAAAGATATATATGGGGAGTGATTAGACTAACAATGGGCTTAGTAAAGAGGGTGTTACACGTGCAGGACCATTTTGCTGATAGGTATGTTTTCAAGGTGGTTTTAAATACCAGATGAGATATGACATTTCTGATGCTTATTTCAATAGAGTTCCACACTTTAGCAATGTATACGGAGTATAGGCATTCACCATTATGATTTGTAGATTTTTTGAGTAAACACTAACTGCTGGTTCACTGAACACAGTTCTCTGTCAGACGAGTAACAGTTTAATAACTGGTTGATGGCAGACCCTGTACCTGGGGTCTAGGGGATATTGTGGACAGTATTAGTGTAGGTGTAGGCTATTAGACTGGGTAGATCTAGCCAGTTAAGGAAGTGAAATGCAAGACAGTGACGGGTTCCATTAATGTTTCTTGCAAACTTTGCAATCTTATTTTACAACTGTATATTTGTTAAAACTGAGGAAGCATACAAAAGACTAGATAGCAGATATGTTTATCCTATAGTCCTGTATGCATGGTCCAACAGAAAAGGTTTGAGTTTATAAAGAAGTACTAATTTATGTTTTGTTTGAAGATACCACTGGCTTAGACTGATTTGGATTTAGGATTAGTTAACATTTCTGAAGTAATTCTTCAGTTTTTGTAAAGGAGTGCTGTAGGTCATCCTGAGCTGTTTTTGACTAAAGAGCTTGCACATATCAGTGTTGAATTATCTGCCCATTGGATTATATTTGCTGGAAGAGAGGCTGTATGCATTTTATTTATAAAAATATTAAAGAGTAGTGGTCCTAATATTGGACCCTGTGGCATACTTAATGAAGAAAAGACAGCTCATCTGCTCATTGTACACACCATGTTTGTTAGCAAAGGTATCCTTTAAACTGATTGTACTGTTTATGAGGCCCAGTTCCCTGAGCCACAACAATAAGGGATATGAAACTGTACCAAATGCTTTGGATACATCTAGAAAGAGAGTGGCAACCATTTCACCCTAATTTTATCTTTCTCGAACGTAGTTTATGAAAGTTAGTAATTCCATTACTATGTCATGGCCTGGTCTAAATCCATGTTGTATTGTTTTAAGTAATCTGTTCCCTGTTGGGTAATTGATCAACTGTAGCTGAAGTAAATTTTCAAGTATTTCAGACAGGAGATAAGATGGTTATAGGTCAGCAGTTTGACAGCTAATTAGATTCACCATGTTTGTATAAGCGAATAATGTAGAACTGTTCCCAGATTTTTGGGACTAGATTTTTGGACAGACCAGTTTATAAGTATAGATATTGGGTATTCAATAGCATCTGCAGGTATTTTGAGATTCTTCTGGAAGGCTGTCTGCTGCAAGAAAGGTGGTTTTAAGTTTTTGAATAAGATTTTTTGTGTCATACTGATAGGAGTTGTGATAACTGAGAAGGTAGCAGTGATACCATCTACATCACTTAATGCATTGGGCATACTGAGTGTATTAAGGGAATTTGCAGCATTTATGTAGAATTAATTAAATCTGCATGCTATTTTACAGTTTGTTTCATCTATGAAAGGTCAGGGTTGTGAATTTTTACCAGGCTGAACATGTCTATTGACTGTGAAACAAATCTGTTTGGGAGCTTTACTGTGTTTTTTTTCCCTCTACAGTAATATAGTAGTTTTGCTTAGCCTTCAGAATGATATTCTCATTTAGGTTTCACAAGTGCTGATACTGTTGCTGTTTTATACCATTTTTCTATTATTTTATTTCTTTTGTGCAGCATCTTTTTATATTTGGTGTAAGTTATAGTGCAGGTTTGGATTTGACTCACTTTTCTGTGTTGAGGTGGAAGACAGTTTAATACGGAGAATAAGGATTTTGTTGAACATTGTTACTGCATTATCTAAAGGTAGTGTTTTTAGTGGTTCCCAGTTGTTACATATATGGATAGACAAAACCTATCCTTATCAAATATGGTTGTATCTATGACCATTTTATGTTGGATGTTTCTATGAATTTTTTGTGTTTCCATACAAAAATAATTAATTATGAAGAAATGATGCATAAGATAGTGATAATGTTATTGTATTGCTTGTGAGGCAGTGCCGTCACAGCATTTTTATAGGTTAGATTATCAAAATTCGTACTGCAGTACTGTTTTAACCTTGCCCACTTTGGCAGATGAGGTCTTGTCATTAAAAAAAAAAAATAGTAAATTACATCTCACATTCTGTGGCAACCCTTTACATAATTAGATCCTCCTGGACTTCCCTCTCTGACTGGTAACCAGACCACCCACCCTGGTATCGTTCACAGTTAATTAACTACAGTGCAAATTGTGGACTACACCGGAATATCTTAAATAAAACAGGGTCCAGTTCTAAATCTTGCAGTTCCTTGCTTGTAATCTGTCTTGTAGACAAATTCATAGGTACTTAGCAGGTTATTGATCCATGAGGATCTTAAGAAGCCTGCCCTATATTCCCATGGTAACTTTTCACCTTTATATTTTGTTGTGCTTCTTCTTTCGGCTTTTCCTGGTTAGGGGTCGCCACAGCAGAACTCCGGTCCGCAAGGCACGCCCATTTACACATGTCTTTTGAACGCCATTTGACCGCGGGGAGGACATGCAGACTCGTATTGTACATACCAATAACACAAATACAGGCCGAACAAGGATATATTGGGACATTTACATGTTTACCCTATCCATGAGAGACAGAGGTGCTAAACCTGGAATTAATTTGCGGCTTCCCATCCAGTCATACAAATTATGTTTGAATAGGGTATGAAAAGTACAATGTTTTATGTGGAGTGGAAGACGGTTCCCTAGAATAGCAATTCTGTGTCATACATGCCTTTCACTTCAATATGTTCTATGTATGATGCAAATGAGATTGAGATTCCTTGATCAGCTAATCACTCTACCACTGGATTTAGAAATGTGTAATAAGTCTGACAGGATATGGTCTGCTGAGGATCTATACAAGGCAGAGGTAACCTCTGAGTAGCCTCTATGATGCTGACAAGAAGGATACAGTTTTGAAATGCTCTGCATAACTTTGCTATTTTGATAAGCAGATATGTGTTTTGGAGGTCCAGATCTAATCACTTTCTTGCAGACATGGCAAAATGGACTGCAATGTGACTATTCAAAAGGGCTTTTTTGTAACAGGTTGATTTAGGCCACGCAGGCTGAGAGTGAACCTGAGCTCCTATGTAGTTTTGGGAACCAAAAACAACAACAACAAAAAGTTGAGTAAAAGCCTAGCACTAGCTAATCTAATGGGACCTCTTGATTTACTCCCTGTTTCAGCAGGCTTCTTGCAAAAGCCTTCAAATGGGGTAGAATGTCTAGAAAGTAGAAGAACTCTGGTCTGGCTGGGGAGATGAAGGGAAATGAGCTGTCCTCACCTACTTATCCTGTTTGATGGTCATCCAAACTGACAAGTGAAGGGACAGGCAAGCATTGCCTGCCTCCAGAGTGAGGTAGTCTGGCATGCCTCAGGCAGCAGACTGCAGACTCCCTCCTCGTGGACTACAATATTGCTTACCATTCTATTGTGGTTGCTTACCTGTGGAGTAGTGTGCACTTTGAAAGTTGTACACCTCTTGTCTTGTTGCTGTTGGCCATGAATCAATCAAATCTGGCATAGGTTGCACTGCAGTTTGGAAAAAGGTGCACTGCACAGGATAAAATTTCAGCCTAACACAGGTCAGGGTCTTGTCTTTCTTTCCTCTTTTTGAAAGTCAGCTTTTACAGCCTGTCAACCTTAGCTCAAAGCTCCACTGCATTGTAGGCAAGGTGCATCATGGTTAGACTGAAAACACAGGATACCCATGAAATTGGGATGACATCTTTTTTTTCTTGAGCTCCCCATCTGACAACCATTCCTAAGTCCTGAATGTTTTTTTTTCCTGACAAGTCTCTTTTGAACCTGAGTACATGGATCGTGTAATTCATCATCCTTGATGGGATGAATTATTTAGTTGATCCATTGCCCATGATTTCTTATCAGGGAGATAGGCAGTGAGACTGCTAAGGCACTGGGCAGCAGTCCCAAACATAACATTGATACTGACCTCTAAACATCGACAGATGCTGACCCCAGTATTGATGGGTTAACGATCATTGGGAATGGGATACAAACTGAAGCTATTGAGGAAAGGGCAGGAACAGCAAAATTTGGTGAAGATGTTAGTAGGAAAGGACACTTGAGAATACATGTGCTACTTTGATATGAAGGCCTACAACATCTTGGAATAATCTCATTAAACTGACACTGAATGCTTGAATCTAAAGTACAGGCTAGTGAGGCTGAGGTTTTGTGTGATAGGGTTCAGGCACACTAGAAACAATACTGGTAGGTCTAAGAGATGTAAAGTTTCTTTAGAAACAATAGGACTTTAGGGTGGTACAGACCACCTGTCTTGGGTGCACTAGGGGGAACAGGCTGCTCTGAAGTCATCAAAGCTAAGAGCTTTGGAGCTGAGAAGCTAGTGAAATTGGAGAAGAGGATTCCATAACAGTCCAGGGCTGGGGAGTCTTTATAATGATTCCTCTTCTCTTTGATGGCTGAAGTCTTGGAAGACTCACATACAGAGCACTGATCAGGGAAAATGGCTTTGCAGAGTTATCAAACAATTTGAATGGTGGTCTTTGGGGAATGTATGACCTATATTTACATTTTTTTAATTCCTTATATACTCCTTAGTGTCTTTCTTGTTGACTACAACAACATGACAAAGAAAATGCCACCAGAAAAGCACACAACAACTGAATGGCAATTCAATTGCCATACTCACCAAAAGTACTAAAAAATAATGGCAACAAGACTGACACACATTGTCGTCAAATCTAACTTACGCCTAAAGAAATATAACAAAGCAAACACTCCAAAGAACGGCTTAATCAAAACTCTAACAGAGCTGGTTAAAATGGCACCTATTAATGATGATGGAGGAGAAACAGTAGCAGCAAACCGAACAGTTCAGAATGAAGAAAAAAGAGGAACAAACTGGCATAACCACTGTATACACCTATAGTGTAGAGATTTGCTCAAAAAATTTGAAGAAGGAAACAGCAAAAAATTGTCTGAAATGTAGACAAATGGAAGATAGCAGGAGCCATTCTTCTTCATCTTTGTTAGGCAACACTTTGTACAGCTGAAGGAAGCCAAAGATGAGGTCCTTCTGAGAATGTACTCATTGTCAGATTATGTACCTACTAGTGTTACATTCAACTCTTCTCTTACTTGCATAACAGCATGTAAATGCAAAGATTTTACAATGTAGAAAAACAGACTAAGTAAGACAAACTGGATCCTACAGACACTGGATCCTACCCAGTTCGGCTTTGTTAAGGGCAGATCCTGCCTCTTAAACCTGGTCGATTTCTTTGAAACAGTCACCAAGGCCACTGACGAGGGGAAGGTGGTCCACACAGCCTACCTGGACCTCGCAAAAGCCTTTGATACAATACCCCACTCGAGCATTATAGATAAGCTCACCAGCTTAAATATAAACCCCTATGTCACTAGATGGGTTGCAAACTGGCTCAAGGACAGAACCCACATGGTTAGAATTGCTGGAGCCATGTCAGACTCCAAACCAGTTACAAGTGGTGTCCCACAAGGCTCAGTCCTGGGACCTCTCTTGTTCGGTATATAGTTCTCGGAGGTACAGGCCAACATGGAAGGACTGTGGCTGACCAAGTTCGCAGATGACTGCAAACTGGGCTCCATAATCGACTCTCCAGCCGACACAAGCATCCTCCAAAAGGGCCTCATAGAAACAGACAACTGGTGCCAGAGCCATGGCCTCAAGCTAAATGCCAAAAAGTGTATAGTCATCCCCTTTGGCAAAAACAAAGTGCCCACAAATTACCACATAGGTGGTAATCCATTAAGTACAGAAGAAGTAATTAGGGACCTGGGGACCCAAGTTGATAGCAATCTCTCATTTGACAACCACGTGGCCAAAGTGGTTAGAAGAACATTTTATATAGCCCACCTAATCATGAAGGGATTCACATCTAGATCAGGGGAGGTCATCGTGCCTCTTTACTCATCCCTCATTAGGCCCATAATTGAGTACAATGCCCCTTTTGGGATGTACCTTACCAGACACCTGCAGCAACTGGAAAGACCCCAAAAGTACCTCACCAAGAGGATCAAAGGGCTCAAACAGATGCCATATGCTGCCGGTTAAAGAAACTCCAGCTCTACTCAGTGGCATACCGCCTGCTCAGAGGCAATCTGTGCCTGACATATAAAGCCATGTCCAACCCGGAATTAATGGACATGCTGCACCTCAGAAAATCCAAATCCCATCGAGCTACACGCTCGAGAGACTTGAACCTCAGCACTGAAATAAATAGGACATGCTGGAGGGACAAATTCATAACCCAGAGGCTCCCTTCACTCTGGAATAAAATCCCAGTTCAGGTTAGGCAGAGTCCCTCATTGACTCTCTTCAAGAGGAATCTTGATGAGTGGATGGGAGATCATAGGTTTACCCCGGGTATCACTTCTGTGTCACTGTTAGACAGAGGCACAGTATACTAACCTCAAAAAAGGGCATAGCAAAATTAATTTAAAATGGGTGGCGAAAGCCAAACACACTCTGGCTAGGCTTATAAATGCCCTAGGGCAGACAGCCTAGTATGAACATATGAACCCTATCGGGGACAACAAAATGTCACAGACATTACATAATTTCATAACCTGAATTCTTATGAATAACAACAGGTGTTTAAAACAGATAAGTGTATGATAATAGTGATTTAATAAATAAAATTGCTGCAGCTTGGTATACATGAAAGTAAGACAGTTTCTAGCTCTAGTAAACTACAGATAAATATTATTATTCAAGCCATCAAGTCAGTTGAGAGCTCAAAGACAGTAACTATATTGTAACTAGGGCTATAATTCATAGTAGTTGACTGTTAGATTGCACTGATGTCAGAAAAATAGAAGATACACAAGCTTCTTGTCTGGGATACAGCATACACTGAATGACAGTGTTTTCCTCAGTTTCATATTTGTAGTGTAAATCTGGTGTCCTGATACTTACTGAGGAATGTATGGATGAACGATTGTACTGATATCAGAGAATCAGATAATACCAGAGTCCAGTTTTGTTACTGTTGTTGTTTAAGTCAGGACACAAAATGCTTCATCTATGGGTTGCAGCTTTTATTGATTGACAGTTTAATCCATAATTTCACAAACCATAACAGGAAATCTGGAGTCTCCCTACATATTCTGAGACTTCGGGAAGGACTCTTTGGGACTGAGTGAGGGTCTCACATTTCAAGGGGGTGTTTGTTCCCCAAGAGACAGTTTGAGCTAACAAAGTACAGTTGCTGGAACACAATAGTTTATGAGCAAAATCATGGCTGAGTGATAGAAATGTTCATAGGTTCGATAGAAGGTTACCAGGCTAATGACGTAAAGACATTTACAAGCCTAGCCATGTAATAACCTGAGTACCCTTATCGACCATAGTTAGATGGCCATTGTTAGAAGAGCGATTCTGTAATCAGCACCGACTACCCCTGTCCATGAGGGACATAGATGCCACTCCCGAGGTGAATTTATGGTTACCCATCCAGTTGTCAAGGCTGCACTTGAATAGAGTCAGTGAAGAGCTCTGCTTCACATGGAGTGGGAGCTTATTCCAGAGGAGTGGCAATCACTGGGATATATATATCTGTCTCTACAGCATGTTCTGCTAATGTCACAGGCTAGGCTGAGATTAACAAAACATACTAAAGAGACACTTGTGATGAGTGGTTTTGAGCCAATACATGGTAGAGATGAGTAGTGGTGCATTCTTTTTTTGAAGTCCTGAGAAAAATAAAAAACAGAAATGTTGTGATAAGCCTGGTCAAATTTATGAAATAATGGAGATGCGACAGAAGCAAAAGGGTGAAAAGTCTACATAAGTGAAGGAAGCAGGCCAAGGTCGCATCGAGTACCCTGACACTACCTGTTATGAAAGTTGTGGACTTACAAAATGTACCTAGTTTTTTTATATTGTTTTAACTGACTGTGCTTTCATCTGGAAGTCAAATTTAAGGCATTATTAATAATGCACCCAAGGAGGTTAGCTGAAGCCACTTTTTCTATGATGTTTCCTTTAGCAGCTGAGGCAGGTGTGGGAGGTAGTGGTTGAGGGAAATCAGAAATGATGGCTACAGTTATCCTGGGAGAGAAGATCAAGGACTTGGGTTTGGTGTACTGAGATGTAAACGTATGGAGGTTAGCCAAAACTGTAAGGAATGGGATGATGCTTCAGATTTGATATTAATGGGCTCTGGTGAGCCTTCACACAAAGTAATAATGGTATCACAAGCTCACTGAGCTACCCTGGAATCTCCACAGTAACTGGCCTTGTCATTCATATAAGTGGTGAACAGCTGTGGACTAAGAACCAAACCCTGAGGTACATCTACATTAATGCATAAGGAAAGGCCTGTAACACCAACTGGTGGCACAGACTGTGGTTCATTAGTCAGATAGCTTGACAACCTTCCCAATGTACTGACACCGATACCACAACACTCAAACTTCATTACTCTGGTATGGATGGGAAATTCTGTCAGAGAATAATTCCAAAAAAAATTCTCATGGTCAATATACTTCTGAATATATTCTACCAGGGAAAAAAGTGCAGTGTCTGTGCCGTGGATGGGCCTACAGTCATGCTGTGAACTGGAAAATCCACCGTTGGGCCTAGAGCCATGCTGTGAATGGGAAAAAGTATCTAAGTTTATTAAATTACCAATATTTTTGTTGTATACAGTAAATAGTATCTGAGATTTTTAGATGACCAGGAAATTTGCCCTTGTAAAATACTGACACCCCCACCCTCTGGACTCATGCTATACAATGTCACATTCCCTCAGTTTGGCCAGACATTAAACCCCAGACCCCTCCCTTGGTCCCCTATTTATACATTATCACCAAAACCATCTGTTAACCTCTCTATATTCTCTAGCATGCCCACATCCTGCCCTCATCATTAAAGGACACAGATGGCAATCCCACCCACCTACTCCCTGAATCCTTTTCCTCAACTCTCCCCCAGAGCTACAGGTCACTTCTTTTACTTCCTATATCTCTATTATCACTACTGATAGTTTCTGTCTACTCTAGGTTTCAAGAGAAACCTTGCCGAGTGGATGGGAAACAGAAAGTTTAGCCCGGGGATCACTTCAATGGCTCTGCTGGACAGAGGCACAGGGAACTAATCTAAGGGGTCGGCGAAAGCCAATACATTCCGGCTACTCTTATAAATGCCTTCGGGCAGATAGCCTAGTACCTTCCTATGAACCTATAAAATCACTTCACTGTCAATATCAACTCACCCATCTGTCCTCCTGTTCACTGCTCTCATCTCATTTTTCCCACTGGACATCACCAAGCATGAGTTACAGCTGTCAAACTACCCCTTAGTTAATCTTAACTACACCCACCAACAGAAATAATGATATAGAGTAATTTAGAATGTTAATTCCCCTAAACCAATAAAAAAACTACATTAGAAAAAAAATCTTGTACATTTCTTTTAATCTTAACATTGAATGTATATATTCCTATTGTCTCACAATGGAGTAACAGACCCCATGTCAGACATGTACATCTCTAAGCACCTGTCTATTCTGTCAACTGTCTTTGTGAAAATTATGAACATTTAGAAACTACCCGCCCTTAATTTATGGCATTTACCCTTGCTGACCTTTGGCTTTGCCCCTGGTTTTACAGAAAAGAGGGTGACAGGTACGCAGAAAGGTAGAATACTTGTGATGTTGTGACAGTGTGACCTCAGACATCACACTCATCCAGCCTGCAATCCCAAGAAATAGTTTTACTCCCTGGAAAGTACAAAGCGCACATACAGGATGAGTGGTGCAGAAGAAATGAGTCTTAACTGCGTCTCAGATGATGCTGATTACATTAGTAAACTTGAGCTCTAGGGATTGACTGGCATTTTTACAAGCTCACCATTGTTGGATATGGGAGAGAAATAAACCACTCAGTTAACAGTGTAGATTATGGACTCCAGTCCTGTGGCACAAATTGTGGAACACACCACAAGTGCACTGTCAATTTCATTTCACACAGACATTATTGCATGCTGAGAGTGAAATGGGACAGGGGGTGCAGCAAGGTTCACCCTGATCTCATTTCCACATGGTACCCAGGCACTTATACATTGGAATTTTTCTGCTTAGTAGGGCCCCAGTTTGTTACGAGCAAGAACAGCAGATGAGGGGGATGTCATACTGGAAGACTAAGGAAGGGCCCCAGTGCAGAGCTGACGGCATGATGGCAGATGTTTGCAGTGTTAGGGGGATGCAACAGACTGCACAGATATACTTAGGTATACAAATGCACTCAGTGAAATACTGCTGGGTATACAGCACTCTGAATTCATTAACAATAGCATATATATATATATATATATATATATATATATATATATATATATATATATATATATATATCAATCAAACTGTAACACAAAGAAGTATTGCTTAAACTCCAGTTTTATAACCACACTTTAATGTCATTAAAGATGATAGGCCTAAGTCAGAGTCATAAAAATGTTCTCATCGACTGAATGCTCCTGGACTTGAACTTCTTGCAAGTGAGTTCCTCCATACCTAAATTAAAGAATATGTATACTAAACTGTCCATTGCATGTTATATAAACTTTTTTTCTTTTCTCTCCCTCTCTCTCTCTCTCTCTCTTTTTTATTACAGCAAGCCATTATTTCATTCCTGGAGCAAAGGATGCCCTACTTTGTGGTAACGCTTCAGATGCTGGGTAAGAGACTTTAAAGCATATCAAATAAAAAAAAAGTATTACCAAAGTCTTTGCAGATGATATGAAAGTTACTTGTCAAAAGAAAAATGTACTGCTGTTCAAACAGAATATTCACTTTGCATTTATTGGGTGGATTTACATCTTAATCATTTGATGGATTGAGACATTAAAGTGAGTAAATAATGACAAATTGTTTGAAAAGTGTTACTGGACTTGATCTTACATTTAAGAGGGCAGAAAGATTGATAGAAAGAAGTCAGACTTTCTTAATGCAATAATATATTGATTGAATGATTTTGTACAATTAGTGCTGCATTTAGATTATGGCTTAGCTTCTGACTTCCAAATTTTTATTTGAATTTGCTGGTATTTTACATCATGTACAATCAGTGCTTTATATATCTATATCTACAGCTATCTTTCTCTCTCTCTCTATATATATATATATATATATATATATATATATATATATATATATATATATATATATATATATATATATATATATTTATTTATATTAAAAAAATCGGCCTGCTGTGTTTGTGTTCTTTTCTGACTAAAATGAAGATTCCTACAGCAGCACAGTATTCACCAGCATCAGGATTATTTGTAGAAAAATGACTCAGACATGTGATAATGCTGTACTGTTGAGAGGAGTTATCCCCACTGAAGCAGGTTTGCTATATGAAAGCAATTGGTGATAATAAATAATAAGTAAGACATCCCATTTATTTATTAATCCTCACTGAAGCATGTTTGCTATATGAAAGCAATTGGTGATAATAAATAATAAGTAACACATCCCATTTATTTATTATTTTGTTGTTGCATTTGTTTATTAAGATAGTTTGACTGGGCAGAAAGCCCTTTTAAATGGAGGCTCAGGGTGAAAAATTGTAACATTACATAAAGAAAATAGTAAACAGAGGTATAAAGTAATCAATAAATATACAAAACTTAACATCTTTGGAAAGAACACTACATAAATAACACATTAAGCAGAGATATACAAGTAATCAACAAAGTACAACATTCAAAAAGAGTACCATTAATAGCAACAGCATCTGAAGAGATATGAAACATTTGGAAAATAACTTTGTAAAAAGAAAGGAAATGGAGGATTATCATCAACAGGTGAGAGAGATTGTTTTAGGATAAGTAGAAAAAAGGAGATGGAGACGGAGAGGTAGAGGACAAGGAGGGGATCATCATCATCATCATCATCAATCCCCTTTTTCCCATTTTTTACATGGGTTTGGGATATCATGTCAACTGTCTCTTTCAATTTAATGCCACTCTCCTACCTTTTTTGACGGTTATGCCTGACTGTCGCAGGTATTCTCACACAAAATTCATCCATCTCTTTGCCAGATACCTTCGTTTCCTCTTACCTTGCTCTTGCCTGTCCCAAATCGTCTTCACCAGACTGGTTTCCTGCCCATGTGTCCAAACCACAAAAACCTGTTCTCTTTGACCTTCTCTGCAATTGGAGCTTCTTTGGCTTCTGCACTGATGTCCTCATTCCTTCATCTCTCCCCACAGTGTGCATCCTACCATCCATCTCAGGTATTTCATCTTCATCACCTCTAACTTCATAAATTGCTCTGCCATTACTGCCCAGGTACTGTACCATACAATACTACTGGTTACATCACTGTTTTGTTCACCTTACCTTTAGCTTCTTTGTCAGTCTTCTGTCACACAGTACCCTGGACACTCTGTAAGTTGGCTTCAGCCCCTCTGATTCTAGCTTTGACCTCCTCATTCAGATTTCCCTTCTCCTGAACTGCCCCTTCCCAGATACCTAAAGCTGTTAACCTATTCCACTATTTTACCTTCTATCTCAACGTTCTGCCTCTTCTGATTCCCCCATTTGCTGCTGTTATAGCTGTCTTATTTGAAATCAGTTTCAACTCATGTGGCTTCAGTTTTGCATTCCATTCCCCTATCCTTTGTGGAAAGTATTTCTTAGATTCTGCCTGTAATGCCACATTGTCTGCAGGTCTTCCATCACCAGCATGAACAGAAGTGGGCTCTGAACTAAACTCTGATGCACACCCACTCACCCTGGAAACCCCTCTGTGAGACCAAACACTGGTCCTACTTGAGTCATTGGCTGTTTCCACATAGCCTGCACTAATTCTACCAGTGTTTCTGGGACTTTGAACCACCACAGTACTGCCCAAATCAACTTTCTTGGATCCTTATCATATGCTTTTTCCAAGTCTAGGAATACCCATTTGGACTCTTTCCTCATCTCTAGCTTCTTTTCAGCTATCTGTCAGACTGCAAACATTGGGTCAGTTGGGCTGCATCCTTATCTGAATCTGAACTGCTCATCTCCCATCTTGCTTTCTACTGCTCTGCATATTCATTTATCAGTCACCCTCTCTAGCACTTTCATGCAGTGTAACATGAGTTTGATACCTCTGTACTGGCCACAGTTGTGGATATCCCCTTTGTTTTTGTACACTGACATCACTATGCTTATTCTCCAGTCATCTGGTATATGCCTCACTCACCATACTGCTATGAGTACTATCAGGAGCCATCACTTTCCTATCTCATCCAGCATCTTGGTCATATCTGCTGTGACCTCATCTGAGCCTGCTGCTTTCCCTGACTTCATTTTCCTTAGTGCTGTTCTTACTACTTTTTAGGATGGACTCCTCTTCTTCCTTCATTGTACGCCATGTTTCTGGAAGTCCAGCTTCTGTGGGGCTTTCTTCATTCAATAGCTACTGAAAGTATGCCTTCTATCTTCCTTTGATTTCTTGTGGTCTGGTGAGTGGGTTGCTACTGGCATCCCTTATAAAGGTTTCAGACTGTCCTCTTTATTTTTCTGTCTTTGTCTTGCAACTTGATATAGTTTCTTTGTGCCATGTACTGAATCATGTTCCAGAAGCTGGTAGAATGTCTCTGATATCTTGTGCTTTGCTAAGGACAAGAAAGAGATCTTGGGCCAATAACTAAGAGCACAGTGCTTAAAAAGAATATGAGATAGAAAGAGCAGGACATTTATCAAGCTGTGTATTCAGCTGCAGGGTATGCTTTCTATCAGCATGGTTGTGAGACTGCACATTAACAGTTACTGAATCAAAGCTAATCACTGGGTTGTGTGGACTGGCAGAATAACTCCCAAAATATTGCTGTAGTTGTTTAAAACTTTCTGTGGTAGCAGAACTCAAGTGACACCATCAGTTCTATTAACTGAACCCCACAGAATCCACCTGCAACCACGTGATTTTTAATATGTCCATATCTATAAATCATTTAAAAGGTAACCAGAAATACTCTATGGTGAAAATAAACTATTTTAATTTTTGTCAATTTTCTTTTTAATAATTTTTGCAAAGTATAATAAAAGCAAACAAGAAAACAACTGGTCCATCAGCTAGCTAAAATATGCAAAGAAAACTTGCCAACAGAAATAGACAATTGAAGCCCAAACTGAAAATCTGCAGAATGTTCAAACAAGAAAGTAACAAGTTTTTTTCAAATGCAGTATCTGAATTAACAAGACAGAGTGACAGCACTGTAATTATTTTCTGCTGAATTAAATTAAAAGATGGTATTTTAGCTGGTTTCAATTAGTCAAGAAAGTGAATCAGTTACAAAGTTGTTGTACCTGCCACCTGTTTGTGTCAGAATCAACAGTGTGGTCTTGGCACTGCAAAACTTAAATTGTTATTCAAGCCCAATAGGACTGAATTTCAAAATGTGTCATCACACCTCTCAAGTACTGCTGCAAGGCAACATATCCCATGTACCTTCACGCATACCCTATATGCTAACTGAGCCTGCTGCACCTCAAATTACAGGAAATACTACAAGATATGGCAAACACTGATTAATATGTATCACTGTCGTTCATCTATGGATTTTGCATACTTCTGTAAAAGTAAGTTGTGTAAATACACTCATCATAACAGTAGACATTCAAATGATCACTTCTGCAGTAGCCTTAACTATATGGGATATGTCCTGCATATGATATAACAGCCGGCCAGCTTTCAGAGCTTCAGGGCACCTTCCATGTGCCCAAACTGTCAGGCAGCTTGAGCTCAGCTGACTAAAAAGACAGGCTTGGGTACCATGCCCTTAGAAGCTTTCATGCCTACTGAGAGAAGGAAGCTAAGCCCCTGAGAGGACATCGCTAGGAGAACAGGAAATACATGTCCACACCATGGCATAAAAAAAAAAAACAAAAAAACAAAAAAACACAAGGAGGTTGGAGGGAAGGAGCAGTTACTGCAGCTGTGACTATTCGAATATCTACTGTTATAAGTTTGCTTATACAACTGTACTATGTTCTTGACATTTATCACTGCTAAAGTAGCCTTAGCTACATAGGTAGATTACCATAGTTTAAAATAACTGGGAGGCGAAAGGGGAAGGGTTCACGAGCCCCTAGAGAATGGTCCTAGCAAAGTCTGTCCTCGGCCTGGAGAAGGAATCTGTTTTATTGTGCTTTGTAAAAGTATGGACAGAGGAAAAAGTTGCTGCTTTTAGAAGATTTGTAGAGTCTGAGCCTTTCCAAAAAGCCATAGATGAAGCCCAGGGCCTGGTAAAGTGAGTCTTGATTCTGCCTGGAATAGATTTGTTGAGGCAGGAATAACAAAAGGTAATAGCTTGAGACAACCATTTGGAAATAGTCTGCTTTGACATAGTTTATTTCTTCTTGTTCTTTCTCCTTCACAAGAAACGAGGAATTGATCAGAAGTTCTGAAAGATTTTGTTCTGGCAAGATAGTACCCAAGTTGTCTGTGAGATCAAAATATAGATGTATTTTTTCATGTAGAAGAAAAAATCTTGGAATTGAGTAGTCTATCAAGCACCCCAGAAACATGATCCTGTGAGGGATGAGGCAGTAAATACTTTTCAATGTTCTCTAGGAAGCCCAGCCTGTGTTGGAGATCTCTTATCCAGAAGGGAGATTCCTTATATTTTGAAAAAGACTCTGCAAAATAATCATGTCATCTAAATATAGAGAAGTATGGATACTCTGCAGCCTGCAGTGAGCTACCATTGGAGCTACACACCTTGTTAACACCATTGGAGCAGGAGATAGCCCACAGGGTAAAATGGAAAACTGAGAATGTGATCCAGTAACAAAAAAAAAACTTAAGAAACACCTGATGTCTGGATGAACAGGACTGTGATGATATACATCTTTAAAACCCAAGATTACTAGTAAACTTAAATGAGGGAGAAAGGGTAGCAGGTTGTATAGTGAAATTATAATAAACTTGGGCACTATGACAAAATTATTCAGGAAAGAATGATCCAGAACTGGTCTGTAAGATTTTTCTTTCTTTGGGACTAAAAACATTCTTGAGTAAAATCCTTCTCCTGAGGAAGAGGAACAGCTTCTATTATCACCAGAAACAATAGACTCTGGTTCCTAGGGAGTGGGTCAAGGGTTTGTTAGTGCCATATAGGCTTAGGAACTTGTTTTGTGCTGGACAGACAGATATGTGTCCCAGTGGCTGACCCTTCTGTAGAACAGGCTTCCCATCCACGTAAAGCTGAGTTTATCTATTACCCCGTTTAATCACAGCCTAGACCAGTGATTGGGGAATAGGAAGTTTACACCAGGCCTGGCAACCATGTCCCTTATGAACAGAGGTAGCTTATAAATGCCTGGCCCTCAGTGTCCTGTCTGGATACAGGACATCATTATTCTTTTAAGAAAACAGCTAGGCTTAAAAAAAGGCACCCCAGGTCATTGGCCTAGTAACAATCTATGAATCAATGATATAATACAGGAACAAATAGAAGATTCTGTTCTGGTGGATGAAGATGAGCCCCCTGAGATGGTGAAATTTCTTCCCACTCCCACCTGTATCCAAGATGGATCACATTCACAACCCATTTTTCTGAAACAATTTGTTGCCAAAGAGAGAAATGGAGATTCAATCTTTCTGGAAGGGATAAGGGGCTGCCAGGGTGGTAGGAGGGTTGACAAGTTTCCTTATATAGCCATTCTGACTTAATTGACTGTCCTTTGGTCTAAGGGCTACCTGTTTTCTTTCTGGAACCTCCCTGCCATTGTTTTTAAACATCTGCTTACCAGCACTGTCAGATACTGTTTATTTTGCTTCTTGCCAAAATCAGATAAGGAAGCAGAGAATCCCTTGGATATTTTACAGAGGGAGGACTGACAAATCTGAGAGAGATTCCCTAAATCAGCTTACCTCTCTCATGACAGTTTTTGACCACCTCTACAACAGAGGGCCCAAAAACTGAATTTCTGTCCAAAGGAGAATTAAAAATGTAATTGTTGCCATCTTCTTGGAGGTTCTGAGAACACAGCCAGACAAACCTCCTTAAAACAGTACCAGTGGTAGTAACCCAGGAAGTATTTATTTATTCATTTATTTACTGGGATGATCCAGCTGGGTACAGCCCCTTTTAAATGGAGGTCCAGAGAGAAAAGCTCCACATGAATTATTTACACAAAACAATAAATAAGATCTTACAGTACAATTTTCAAACAGATGTACAGCGGAAAAGTAGCAGAATATTCAACATTTTTTAATACATATGAGCAGCATGTATTCAGCAAAATTTAACAATAACAATATGCATACATCTTACATAGTGAATTGAGACATATTATAGATCACATCAGAATAAGGTATGTACAGGCATATATATCAACTAACCAGAGGAGATAATGTACTAATAAGACAAAAAGCATAGAATATCAGCTGGAGTTAAAAGAACAGTTGTAATTGTTAATATAGGTTAATATAGGATTACGTGAGGAACACTATCTACAGAGTCATAAATACATTTCAAACAATGAGTAGTGACTTGAGAAATAGAAAAAACAATCCAGATTATTCCTCACTAGAGGAGATATATGCCAACATAGTCTGCATACTTTCAGTTAGTCAGGATAAACTTCAGCATATCAGCATGACACTTTAGAATTCTAAAAATCAAAGGTGTACAAGCATATACTTTGTTTTCCCAATCATATCAAAAGCTTTTCCATCCTTATCAGAAGGAGCAGGATTACACTTTACAAAATGCAGCAGCTGAGTTTACTGTAGCTATAGCTCTAGGTCAAGTCTCAGCTTTAGGATATTAAACCTTGAAAGGCTATGAACATATACAATCTATATGCTTTCCTAGGGACAGCAGACTGACTGTCAGGGAAACCCCAGGCTGTGGAAAAACAACTTCCAATGCTGATAGTACTCGGGGGGGGGGGTGATGTGTGAGGGTTCTGAAAATTCCAGTTGTGACAAATCACATTATTTTCTTAACAAGTGAGAAACCTCAGTGTTCTCCCAGTGAAAACATTGATTCATCCTAGAAATAATATCAGAGAAAAAGAATCTCTCACAGAAAGAATCCGATACCACACTCTCCTCAGAATCTGAATTAGAAATCTAAGAACATAAATACTGTATCTGTCTCTTCACATCCCCCTATAGATTCCAGATCCTAAACCTATTGATGGAAAGAGGAAATGCAAGAGCATACACAAGACCATAAACCAAGCTCAATAAATTTCCCCTGTCCAGATAAACGGGTACTGGACAAAAAATGTAAAAAAACACATGCAATAACAACGCAAAAGACTTTTAATACATAAAGCTTTTGGATACAATCCTTCATCAGTATAGCAAACCTTCAGTTAAGAACACAATTAAATACACATTTTAAAAAATCACATGATGTCACACAGCCATTAAAAACAAAAAATCAATTGTTCATCTTTTCAGGCACATTTGTTTGTATTTCAAAATAGGCTTTAGGGATACCATTTTATTTATACCTGGATGGTGATCAGCATTCAAACGAATGATCCACTCATACTCCCTCCTTTCGAAGCTATTATTTATATCTCTACCCCTTTGGTCATTAATAACCATATCTAAAACCCTAAAAGTGAAGGTATGAACTTGACCACAACTCTTATAGTGTAAAGCTAAAGCATTGGTTGATACTCCCCTATTCATATCTGATTTATGCTCAACCATTCTATCCTTTAGCCTGCGAGTTGATGTTCCTATGTAAAATGTCTCACAGGCTTTACATGTAGCTAAATACACTATATTGTTTGTATTACAAGTAGCTCCACATTTTACTCTATATTCTCTCTATATTCTCTCTTCGTTATTGGATGAATAAATTAAATATCTCTATTAATATTCGTGCAGTTAGAACAATTAAAACAAGGTACTGTACCACATTTTACCGGTAACAAATTTGAAGGCCAGATGAAATCTTTATAACAAAACCTTCTATTCAAGTTTACGACAATTTTTTATATGAAAAATTGGGAAATGGACCTATATGCTGTAACAAATCAGGTAAAGATAGTAGTACACACCAACTTTTTTATTATACTTTCAACAATTTCACTAGCTTGACTAAATGTACTTACATAAAACAATTTATTCTTCTTCTCCATATTAGACTCTATCCATAAGGAAGATTGTGATACGGTACCATTAGAATAAAAATAAGGTCTTGAGGCATCATTTCTCGCAGCTACAACCTCAGAATAAATATCATTTAACATCTTCCTCTCATACCCTTTACTGATAAAATCTAAAATAAGTTCATTAGATTGTTCAAAGAATAAAACATCATTTGTATTCAATTTACTAAATCTAATCAATTGTGCTTTAACAATTCTTTTAAATACAAATTTCGGGTGCATACTCCTATCTAAATATTTTTTCTTTTGCAGAGGTTTCTTGTTTATGGTTGTGTTCAAACCAGAATCATTCATAAAAAACTCAACATCAAGGAAATTAATTTTACTAACTGAATAGTTTGATTTGAACCTCAAAAATTCTGTAGTACCATCAATAAAATTAATAAACTGTAATAATTCATTTTCTTTTCCCTTCCACACAAGAAAAATATCATCGACAAATCGACAAAAAAATAATACCTGTGATGATGATGATGACGTGGCCAAAAGAGAAGCAATATGCCATTATTAATGAGAATTCTAATAGACAAGATAAAAATATTGGTCAACGATCGTTGAATGACCTGGATGACTTTCCGCCATTAATTAATGAAGCAGTTAGTTCGGAAACTACTGCCCCAAACCAACAAGTTATAGAGGTTACTGGATCAGGGACAAATTCATCTGTCACTCCAATTTTGACAGAAATTAATGAGCAGAACCCGCGTTTCTAATGTTAATTCCAAAAGTAATAGTAACCCTGTTGTTAAGATTTTCACAGAGTTACTATGGTTATCAATCCCAAACTTCCGGAGGAGGTGCCAACACAACAGAGGCAGGACGTAAACGAGAATGCAAAAAGGAAGTTACATCTGATGTCCACAGACTCCCAGTCGAACCAAACACTAATATCAGCAAATGAAGATGCTGTTATAAATTTGAGCCGATATGACTTGAATGAACATGAAATTACATTGCTTAATAGAGGTTTGAAATTTATATCTACATCAACTGATTTTATGGTTAATGTTTTGACAGAGTTGAAAGTTTTCTGTCGTTCTTTAAACTTAAGATTAATTTTTGCCTCAAATGCGGAAGATGATGTCATGCCTTTAAGGAGAGCTAGTAAATTTATTACCGTTAGCCATCCTGTTATAACAGCATCTTCCTAAGTATGTGAGCAGCAGCTGAGGGCTGTGTTTGAACATAAAAAGTTCAATAAGTTTTACAATTTGACGCTGAATGAACATCGGGCATTGTTGGATTTGGAGAATAATTCTGAAATTATTTTAAAACAAGCCGATAAGGGTGGCACAATTGTACTTATGGACCACAAACTGTATTTTTCTCTAGTAAGTGAGGGGTTAAAAAATGTTAATGCTTTTAAACAGGTCACTCTATTAGATGTACAAAAATGTGTTCGAGATGTGAATTTATCAGTATATGAGTTGCAAATTAATAATGATATTTCATTGGAATTATTTCATTATTTTAACGTGTCTTGTCCTGTTTTACCTGGATTTTATGGTCTACCAAAAGTTCAAAAATGTTTATCAAAGCCCCCTATGTGACCAATCATTTCCGGTAGGGGTTGGATTACTGAACCGATTTCCCTATATTTACAGAATGTTTTGAGTGGCTATTTAAAGCATGTTAAAAGCTTCATAAGGGATACCGGTGATTTTCTTAATCAATTTAGGGAATGGTATGATGCTGGCCCTCAGTTGTTTACTAGTTATTTTAGACATTGCATCATTATTTACAGTGATTCCCCAAGATTATGGTATTTCAGCAATATGGGAACTTTTGGTCGAGATTGGGGGCTTGTCTGCACGTAGGATTGAGACTGTATGTGAGCTTTTGCAACTAGTGCTGGGCAATAATTATTTTTTATTTGATGGAAAACCCTATCATCAGTTTAGTGGTGTTGCAATGGGCACACCAGTGGGAAATACTTATGCGAATTTGGTTTTAAGGAAATGGGAGAACGAATCTATATTTGGTGATTCCATTTATTCATCACAGGTATTATTTTTTTGTCGATTTGTCGACAATATTTTTCTTGTGAGTAAGGGAAATGAAAATGAATTATTACAGTTTAATTTTACTGATGGTACTACAGAATTTTTGAGGTTGAAATCAAATTATTCAGTTAGTAAAATTAATTTCCTTGATGTTGAGTTCTTTATGAATGATTCTGGTTTGAACACAACCGTATACAAGAAACCTCTGCAAAAGAAAAAATATTTAGACAGAGGGAGTGTGCACCCGAATTTTGTATTTAAAAGCAATGTTAAAGCACAATTGATTAGATTTAGTAAATTGAATACAAATGATGTTTTATTCTTTGAAAAATCTAATGAACTTATTTTAGATTTTATCAGTAAAGGGTATGAGAGGAAGATGTTAAATGATATTTATTTTGAGGTTGTAGCTGCAAGAAATGATGCCTCAAGACCTTATTTTTATTCTAATGGTACCTTATCACAATCTTCCTTATGGATAGAGTCTAATATTGAGAAGAAGAATAAATTGTTTTATGTAAGCACATTTAGTCAAGCTAGTAAAATTATTGAAAGTATAATAAAAAAGTTGGTGCATACTACTATCTTTACCTGATTTGTTACAGCATATAGGTCCATTTCCCAATTTTTCATATAAAAATTGTTGTAAACTTGAATAGAAGGCTTTGTTATAAAGATTTCATCCGGCCTTCAAATGTGTTACAGGTAAAATGTGGTACAGTACCTTGTTTTAATTGTTCTAACTGCACGAACATTAATAGAGATATTTCATTTATTCATCCAATAACAAAGAGAGAATATAGCGTAAAATGTGGAGCTATTATAACACAAACAATATAGGGTATTTAGCTACATGCAAAGCCTGTGAGGCATTTTACATAGGAAAATCAACTCACATGTAAAGGATAGAATGGTTGAGCATGAATAGGGGAGTATCAGCCAATGCTTTAGCTTTACACTATAAGAGTTGTGGTCAAGTTCATACCTTCACTTTTAGGGCTTTAGATACGGTCGTTAATGACCAAAGGAATGGAGATATACATAATAGGTTGGAAAGGAGGGAGTATGAGTGGATCATTCGTTTGAATGCTGATCACCACCCAGGTATAAATAAAATGGTATCCCTAAAGCCGGTTTTGAAATATAAACAAATGTGCCTGAAAAGATGATTAATTGATTTTTTTTTTTTTTTTTATTGGCTGTGTGACATCATGTGATTTTTGAAAATGTGGATTTAATTGTGTTCTTAACTGAAGGTTTGTTATACTGATGAAGGATTGTATCCGAAAGCTTTATGTATTAAAAGTCTTTTGCATTGTTATTACACGTGTTTTTTTTTACATTGTTGCGTTTTCGTTACGTGTTTTGCTTTACTACATTTCTGTTGTTTTCTACTGGACACAAAAAGAAGTTATGTACTCACCATAACGTTCCATGTTTGTTGTCCATCTCACCATTCATTCTTACAATGATGAGTTTGGAGCCGATTCTCGGCTATGACTCGGCCGAATACACAACTGAAAGACTCAATCTTGGCTCGCAGCAAGTAAGTATCCCATAATGCAGTGGTGTAATTCCCCAGAGCTTGTTTGTTACCTACTACTAAATGAACTGTAAAACTATATACGTTTATATATATATATATATATATATATATATATATATATATATATATATATATATATATATATATAACAATATATACTATCCCCAATGGAAAGAGAAACAAACTGAAACAAAGAACTCCTGAAGGTAGTAAAACCATCCACCAGTTCCACAAGGAGTCTTTGGAAGGGGGAAGGAGGGAATGTTTGTAAGAATGAACGGCGAGATGGACAACAAACATGGAACGTTCTAGTGAGTACATAACTTCATTATATGTTGTCCTATCTCACCTTCATTCTTACAATGATGGGACAGCGTCCCTAGCACCTTTTCCCTGGGTGGCTCACGAGAGTACACCTTTAAGCACCATGGAAACAAAGGAGGCCCTGTCCCTGAAGGCCAAATCCACTTTGTAATGTGTGATAAATGATTGAGGAGTGGTCCAAGTAGCTGCTGCATAAATACTATCCATAAAAATTCTGGCTTGAAAGGCAGAAGACATAGCCATTGCTCTAGTGGAATGAGCCTTCACCTTGAATGGTAAAATAGAAGTTATGTTCTTACCATAACGTTCCATGTTAGTTGTCTTCTTCTCGCCTTCTTCTTGCTGGATGGGTTCGGAGCCGACCTCGGCTCCGACTCGGCCACTCTAAAAGCTCGAGAGTTGGTTCCACCGGCTCGAGGCTCCCCTTATATCCCACAATGCTAGGCGAGAGTTACCTCAGATCTCGTTTGTAAGCTAACCCCAGCTTATAATAGTTACAGAATAACTCTAAACAGAGTCCACCTCTAACAACAGGGAGAAAGAAGGGTGACCTACATCCTGATTCAGGAGATATGCAAGCAGCATATGTCTAAGAAAGAGGTGGTAGAAAGAGAGGTCACAATCACAACTCCTCTAGGTCTGTCCAGGCCAGGGGGAGGAGGGTGGGGCCTTAAGAAGAAGGCGAAGAAGACAACTAACATGGAACGTTATGGTAAGAACATAACTTCTACATGTTAAGTTGTCTATCTCGCCTTCATTCTTGCTGGATGGGACCGCGTCCCTAGCACCTTGTCCCGGGTGGCCTAATGGAACAGACTCCTGAGAACAGTGGAACCAAAGTTAGCTCTATGCCTAGAAGCTAAATCCAACTTATAATGAGAAATGAAAGTGTGAGGAGTAGCCCAAGTAGCCGCTGCACAAATGGTGTCAATAGGCAGTCTGTCTTGGAAGGCTAAGGAAGTAGCCAAAGCTCTTGTAGAATGGGCCTTAGGTTTATTAGGCAGCTTTTGGTGTCTAATCTCATAAACAAGGGTAATCAGAGATGTAAGCCATCTAGATAATGATACCTTTGAAACTGAAAGTCCCTTTATGCCTTCTGCATAGGAGACAAACAGTTGGTCAGATTTTCTGAATTGTTTTGTTCTATCCAAATAGTACCTCAACTGACGATGAACATCTAGCCAGTGTAATTTTGTTCAGACCTATTGGAATATTCTGGAAAAAGACAGGGAGGTCAATGCTTTGATTTAGATTTGACGTCGAGACTACCTTAGGTAAAAAGGACGGGTTGGTTCGTAAGGATACCCTGTCCTTATGGAACAATAGATAAGGAGGTCGACAGCTGAGTGCATGAAGTTCTGAGACTCTTCTAGCTGAAGTAATAGCTACCAGAAAGAGAGTCTTCCATGATAGCAATTTTAAAGAACAGGATGCTGCAGGTTCGAAAGGGGGTAGAATCAAAGAAGTAAGAACTAAATTTAGGTCCCAAGGAGAAGGAGGATTTCTTATAGGAGGTCTGAGAAGAAAAACTCCTTTCAAAAGGCTTTGCAAAGCTTGTGGGACATTAAGGCAGACTCAGAAATACCCACATGAAAGTTAGAGATAGCTGCCAATTGAACTTTAAGAGTAGAAGGGATGAACCTGCATGGAAGAGTTCAGCTAGAAAATCAAGGACTATTTGGATGGAAGCAGTGAAAGGATCTATGTCCCTTCCTTGAGCCCAAAATGTGAAACGTTTCCACTTACTCAAGTAAATCTTCCTAGTGGAAGATTTATGGGAAGCTATCAAAATATCTCGAACAGAGTGAGATAATTGAGGAAGCCTGGCTAAGGTTGGAACTGGAGGAACCAAGCAGTGAGGTTCAGAGAAGGGAGGGAGCGATGTAACTGACCCGATTGATGGATCAAAAGATCTGGAACTAGGTCCAGATGCCAAGGTCGCTCCAGTAGAAATTGATGTAGAAAGGGGAACCACACCTGTCGAGGCCAGTAAGGAGCAATGAGGATCAACGAGGCCTTCTGAGCGATAGCTTTCTGTATCACTTGAGAGATTAGTGGGAAGGGAGGAAATGCATACAGAAGTCCCGGGCCAAACTTGGACTAGAGCGTCTCTGCTGGGTTGGCCTGGTAAAGGGAATAGGGTGAAATAATGTCTGCACTTGCTGTTTTGGGGAGTAGCAAAAAGATTGCAGCAAGGCTGACCCCACTTGAGAAAAATCTCTCTCACAACAGAGTCTTTCAGAGACCACTCGTGAGGCATGAGGATAGCTCTGCTCAATTTGTCCGCTATTTGATTGGACTTCCCGGGGATGTGCATTGCTATCAGAAAACACTGAGAAGAAATCGCCCATTGCCACAATCTGAGTGCTTCTCGACACAGGGGGTAGGACCTGGTTCCGCCTTGTTTGTTGATGTACCACACTACAGACATATTGTCTGTCTGGATTGCAATCGTTTCCAAGGGGAGAGAGTCTTGAAGGGCTTGCAACGCTAAAAGCACTGCTCTCATCTCTAGAACATTTATGTGCAAGTGGCATTCGTCTGGTTGCCATGTGCCCTGGACCGTCCTGCCCTGATAATGCCCCCCCCCCCCACCCGATCAGGGAGGCGTCCGTTGTCAGAGTAGCAACCGGAGGGGGAGGAACAAAGGGTCTTCCCAACCAGAGCTGAGGGGAAGACATCCACCACATGAGATGATTTCTGCACCTGCGTGATCATAATGGTGTGGGACATTGGAAGTTGCTGGTATGACCATTGTGTAAAGAGCATCCATTGAAGGAATCGCATGTGGAATCTGGCTAATGGAAGCAGAGGTATGGCAGCCGCCATAATTCCCAACACTTTCAGAACTAACCTGGCTTTGATTCTGTTGTTGTTGAAAAGGAATGAGACCAGTCTGTGTATGTCTGTTATTCTCTGATCTGTTAGCCTCGCAGACATGTCTACTGTGTCTAGATTTGCCTATGTAGGTAATAGTACGACAAGGCGACAAAACAGACTTTTCGCAATTTATTGAAATGCCTAACTTTTGACAAATGCGAAAAGTGTAATCCCTGGCCATCAGAAGGAGATGCTTGGTGGGAGCTGTGAGGAGCCAGTCGTCCAAATATGGAAACACCTGGAATCCTTGTCGTCTCAGGTGAGAAGCTACCACTGCCATGCATTTGGTAAACACCGGGGCAGTGGTGAGACCAAAGGGCAGGGCCCTGAATTGAAAATGACTGGTTCCCAGCCTGAAGCGGAGGAATCTTCTGGAGCGTCTGTTCATTTTTATATGTGATAGTACGCATCCTGAAGGTCTATAGAGCACATCCAGTTTCCTTTTCCCAATAGGGGAAGGATGGACTGCAGCGTGACCATCCAAAATCTTGTTTTCTTGACTGATCTGTTCAAGATACTGAGATCCAAAATTGGTCTCCAGTCCCCTGTTTTCTTTGGAACTAAAAAGAACCTTGAGTAGATTCCGGATCCTTGCTGGTCTGCTGGAACTGGCTGAATTGCTCTTTTTGCAAGCAGTTTTGAAATTTCCAAAACCGCTAGATCCCTTTGTGCGGTGGAACATCTGGAAGGGATTTTTTGATTGTTTCGAATGCGAAGAAAGGGGATAGAATAGCCTTGAAATGACGGACTGTACCCATTTGTCTTGAGTCAGGGATAGCCAGGCTTTTGGGTACAGTGACAACCTTCCCCCGACTGCCTCCGAAGGTGGGCAGCTGGGCAACATCTCAGGGATGCTGAAAGGGCTTATCAGAGAAGGCTTCTCGATTGCCCTGGTTCTGCGGAGCCCCCCTGCCTCGAGGGGCGTCTACCATTGTTATTCCCGCCTCTGCCTCTGGCGGGGTAACGACTTTGTGCGTCAGGCGAAGTCCCTTGATTTTGTTTACGGAACCACATTTTCCCACTTTTCTGGCCTTTGGGGTAAGGCCTAGAAGGAGTAGAAAAACGGACTCCGACGGCAGAAAGAGTCTTGCCATCAGTCTCGCACCTAGTCAAGGTTTCTTTCACTTGAGGACCAAAGAGAGATGATCCATCAAACGGGGAGTTAGTGAAAGACATCTTGAAGGGGTCCGCAAAATTGCATAGCCGCATCCAGGCATGCCTACGTAAGGCCACACCTGTCCCTGCGGACCTACTCGCTCCATCAGCCGCATAAGAAAGGAGGCGCATGGAGGAGTTGGCTATGGAGTTAAGGGTAGCCAGCTGAGTGTTCATTTTATCTTGAAACCCCGCAGCTGTAGGATCCTTCAACATGTCACTCGCTTCTTTAATCAAGTCCCTTTGAAGACGAGTGAAATGGCACAGGTAGTTCAGCTTAACGCATAGTAAATGTCGCTGACGAAAACATCCGCTTCCCGCACCTGTCCATGGACCTAGATTCCTTGTTAGGTGGATGGACAGGTACTGAAGGATCAGCTAGTTCCTTCTTAGTGGCAGCAGCTACCACCATAGCATCCACAGAAACTCCTTTTGTCAAGAACTGCTTGTCTGCTGGTGCCGTTATGAATTTGGAGGGTCTCCTGGGAGTGGGGTCCACTGAATCAGGAGCCGTCCATGCCTTTAGCAACCACCTGCATGAGGGGGTCAAAGGGGGGATACCCAGGAGGTGGAAGGGCGAGAGCCAAATGCCTCAAGATATACAGATTCATCCTCCGAAGGGTTAAGGGCTGGCCAATTTCCCTCTGCTTCAGGATCTCTAGAATGTCTGCAAAGAGACATCTTCAGAAGGGGAACGGGGAACCCTCGAATCATCTAAATCTGTATCAGATGTGATTGACTCAGGTGAGTCAATGTGTTTCCTCTTACACTTCCTCTTCCAAGGGGGCTCTTCTGCCAAGTCAGGAGAGGCCTCGAAGAGGATGAGATCCCACAGGGGTTCCTGAGGAGCTGGCTCTCTGCGGTCCGGGATGAGGGAGTGAGTCGACTTGACCTGAGGCACCGTGAGGGAGGGGCGGACGGCCGACTGTGGGTAGAGCCAGGCTCTAACACACTCTGCATGACCTCGAAGCACCCCTGTCAGGCAAAGCCAGAGGTCCCCGCTCCGAGAAGCTGAGAACCCCCCTCGGCACCGACAGTGATGGCTCCGAGGCCGATGTCGGAGCCGAACTCACCAGCACCGAAGCTCCAAGAGGAAGAGCGGGGTCGGACAAGGGTCCGATGCCACTCACCCCCTCGGAGCCGACGAGGGAAGTCCGGCGCCGAGATTCTTCCAAGGAAGAAATCGGAGCCGACGACGGAGCCGAAGACAATTGTATCGGCTCCGACGCTATCACAGTCTCGGTTCCGACACGACCCGGCTCCGAGCTCAAGAGAGTCGAAGGAGGAATATGTTGATGGACAGGGGCAGGCATCGACTGATGAGTCAGGCTCTGAAGCATCTAGGCCAGTGCCTCGGACTTAAGAAGTTGACTCACTACCCTCTGAAGGTCATGATCCGACAACCTCGATGACCTAGAGGAGTGAGATCTTTGGCTCCGTTCAGACAGCAGGGGAGATCCTGGAGCCGAATGAACGGAGCCAAGGGATGGTGACCTGGACCTCTTCCTAGTTGTCGGCTCCGAAGGTCTGGTCGGAGCCGACACGGGAATTTCTAATACCTCGGCTCCAGCCGGAGCCGAGGGAACCACAGAAACTGTGGACTGAGACTCATCGGCTCCAGCCGGAGCCGATGTAGGCAGAGGTTTAGAAGCCTTAGGTCTCGGCTCAGTTGTTGGAGCCGAAGACCTAGATGCCTTGGAGGGCTTCCCTGAAGACACAGTTAGGGAATCCTCTGGCTTGAGTAAGCCTCTTAAAATTAACTTATTTTTTCTTTCCTGCAGGACCCTGGGGCTGAAGCCATGGCAAACAGCACAGGAGTCCTGCAGGTGCAAAGGTCCCAGACAGTAGACACAAGAAGTGTGAGCGTCTGTCAGAGACATTTTCTGACAGCACGCATCACACTTCTTGAACTGAGACCTTTGCTTCTTTAGACATCTCAAAGGTGTAATCACACACACAGTCACAAACACACTGATTACACCCTGTCTAGTTTAACTTAAAATAAAACAACTATCTAGGTTTTAATTTAAGAAAAAATAACACACACACACTCCACTAGGAAAGAAAAGGCCTGTAGGCCCAGGGAAGAACTTAAAGTTCTTGTGGGGAAAAACAGGAATTTTTAAGAAAGGGATAAGAATTCCTCTAAACTAAGGGAAATAAGTATAAATATTAAAATTAAAGGGGTTTTAATACACTAACTTTACAAGAAAGTCACTTACCAAGAACCGGTAGAAAACCAACACCTCGATCGCTGTAGCGGCAAACGAGATCTGAGGTAACTCTCGCCTAGCATTGTGGGATATAAGGGGAGCCTCGAGCCGGTGGAACCAACTCTCGAGCTTTTAGAGTGGCAGTGGAGCCGAGGTCGGCTCCGAACCCATCCAGCAAGAATGAAGGCGAGATAGACAACTTAACATTCTCTGTTATTTGAGGTATAGATGAATGTAATGCAGTTTGAGAGCCAGTTGGAAAGAGTAGTTTTTGAAACTGAGCTACCCTTTTTTGAGTCAGAGAAGGATACAAATAACTGATTAGATTTTCTAAAATCTTTGGTCCTATGCAAAGAGAATCTGAGTTGTCTGCACGTCTAGTTGATGTAATTTGTATTCTGCCTTGTTGCTGTGATTAGCAAAGAACACTGGAAGCTCAATAGATTGATTTATGTTAGTTGAAGAAGAGAGTTTGGGTAAAAATGATGGATTAGTTCGCAAGGATATCCTATCCTTATGAAATATCAAATATGGCGGTTTAATAGATAGAGCTTGCAACTCTGATACTCTTCTAGCAGATGTTATAGCCACCAGAAAAATGATCTTCCAGGAAAGGAACTTGAGGTCTGAAGATGAGGGTTCAAAAGGTGGTAACGTCAGGTGAGATGGAACAAAATTTAAATCCTAAGGAGAAAGGGGTTCCTTAAAGGGAGGTCTTAATAAGGAGGTACCTTTCAAGAAGGCTCTACACAACCCGTGTGACATTAAGTTGGAAATAGAATCACCAATGTGGAA
The DNA here is from genome assembly GCF_019279795.1 of Protopterus annectens. Taxonomy (NCBI): domain Eukaryota; kingdom Metazoa; phylum Chordata; order Ceratodontiformes; family Protopteridae; genus Protopterus; species Protopterus annectens. Next base: position 1,200,362,189 of record NC_056737.1, read on the forward strand.
ATTTGAGATTGCCACGAGGTGTACCCTGAGGTTGCTGCAGCTGAACCTTGTTGTAAGAATTCCGCCAAAAATTCCAAAATAGAGTGGATGGGCGCAGAAAAGGGATCAATGTTCCTGTTTTGATCCCAGAGGGAAAACCTTTTCCATTTGCTAGAATACAGTTTTCTAGTGGAAGCTTTATGAGTGGACATTAAGATATGTTTAACTGTAGGAGGGAAATTCTGAAACCTGACTAAATTGGGAAGTGGAGCAGCCAAGCTGTCAATTTTAGGGTGTGGAGAGAAGGATGAAGCGCACCTGACATATGTGTCAGCAGGTCTGGAACTGGGTCCAGAGTCTAACGCTTCTTCTGAAGATGAGGCCAAAGAAAGGGGAACCAAACTTGATGAGGCCAGTAAGGAGCAATGAGAATTATCCTGCTTCCCGAGGACTGTGCTTTCTGAATGACTCTGGGAATGAGAGGAAATGGAGGAAATGTATACAGAAGTCCCAAGGGCTAATCATGAGCAAGTGCGTCTCTCGGTGTCTCCCCCGGAGTGGGGATTAGGGTAAAGTAGTTGCTGCACTTGGCATTCACGGGAGTGGCAAAAATATCTCAGCAAGGCAGACCCCATGTTTGGAAAATCCTTTCTGCTACATTCTGATTGAGAGACCACTCGTGAGGCATTAAGATTGCCCTGCTCAGCTTGTCTGCTATCACGCTGGACTTCCCCGGAATGTGCATTGCTATGAGAAAGCACTGGGAAGAAACTGCCTATTGCCAAACTCTTAGGGTCTCATGACAAAGGGGGTAAGATCTGGTCCCCCCCTGCTTGTTTATGTTCCAAACCACAGACATATTGTCTGACTGTATCGCAATTGTCCCTAGAGGGACAGAGTCGTGAAGTGCTTGGAATGCAAGAAGCACTGCTCTCATCTCTAGGACATTTATGTGCAAGTGAGCCTCGTGTTCTTGCCATGTACCTCGGACTGTTCTCCCCAGATAATGCCTCCCACCCTATCTGGGAAGCATCCATGGTCACCGTAGCTATAGGTTGTGGTGGAACAAAGGGTCTCCCTATGGTCACATGGCTGCAGTGTATCCACCATCTTAAGTCATTTTTGCATGATTCCATTATCCTGATCGAGTGAGACATAGGAAGCTCTGGAAGTGACCATTGGGAGAACAACAGCCACTGAAGGATCCTCATGTGCATTCTGGCAAGAGGAACCAGTGTTATTGTGGAAGCCATTGTCCCTAATAATCTTAGAATTATCTTTGCTTTCACCTTGGTCTTGGGAAGAAGATAAAGTATCTCCTGTCTGAGTGCTGCAACTCTGTCCGTTGGAAGATGTGCTACCATAGAAGCGGTGTTTAGATCTGCGCCTATAAAGGTAATATGTTGACAGGGCAACAAGGCAAATTTCTGAAAGTTGACTGTAAATACCCAACTGAATTCAAATGTCCAAAGTTAGATCCCTGGCTTGTTGGAATAGATGCTTGGTGATGGCAGATATGAGCCAGTCATCTAGATAGGGAAACACTCTGAATCCTAGACACCTCAGGTGAGCCATGACTACTCCCATGCATTTGGTGTACACTCTGGGGACTGTAGAGCAAAGGGCAGAGCTCTGAACTAATAATGACTGGCTCCCAGCCGGAAGCGAAAGTACCTTCTCGATGTCCTGTCCATTTTTATGTGGTAGCATCTTGAAGGTCTATCGAGCACATCCAATTGTCGTTCCCTAAAAAGGGAAGTATAGACTGCAGTGTCATCATTCAGAACTTTGACTTCTTGACAGATTTGTTTAATTTGCTTAGGTCTAATATGGTTATCCAGTCCCCTGTTCTTTTTGGCACCAGAAAGAATCTTGAGTAAGTTCAAATCCTATTTGGTATGCGGGGACTTCTTGGATGACTCTTTTGTGCAGCAACTTTTGAATTTCTATAGTTGCTTGCTCCCTTAGATTGGGTGGAACATCTGGGATTGTTCTGGTTTGTGGAACAGGATTGGAGAATGGAACGGAATATCCTGTGGATATTATTTTTAGTACCCACTTATGTCTTGTGATAGTTTGCCAGGCTTCTGGGTACATAGACAAATGTCCCCCAACTGCCTCCAGAGTAGAGCAGTCGGGCCTCCTTTCAGGAGCGCCGATAAGGGCGTCCACGAAAGGAATCACGGTCACCCTGGTTCTGCGGGCCCCTTCTGCCTCTGGGGCTGTGTCTACTGTTGTTACCTCCCCCTCTGCCCCTGGGGAAGGAATTACCCCATGCATCCTGGAAAACTCTCTGGGATCTTTCGAATCACATTTTCCTACTCTTCTGACCTTTAAGATAAGGTCTTGAAGGTATGGAAAAACGTACTCCAACGGCAGAGAGAGTTTTTCCTTCCTGCTCGCATCAGATGAGAGTGTCTTTTACTTTGGGTCCAAAGAGTGAGGAACCATCAAAAGGGGCATTAGTAAAAGTAGACTTAAAGGGCTCCGCAAATTGCACAAGCACATCTAGGAGTGTCTCTTAAGGGAAACTCTGGAACCTGCTGCCCTGCTCGCTCCATCAGCTGTGTAGGATATCAACCTCATGGAGGACTTGACGATGGAATTTAAGGTGGATCGCTGGGATGAGACTTTCTCATTCACCCCCGCAGCTAATGTATCTTGTAGAGTCTCTCTTAGCTCTTTCAGGAGATCTCTTTGCAGCCTTGTAAAGTGAGTTAGGTAGTTCAGAGATCGAAGTGTAACTGTCACTGACGAGAAGACACGCTTCCCATATCTATCCATTGTTTGAGAGTCTTTATTGGGAGGATGAACAGATGAGGATGTCTCTGAAGTTCCTTCTTGGTGGCTGCTGCCACCACCATAGCATCTAGAGGTACCCCCTTAGTGAGGAAATCCTTTCCTGAAGGAGCTGATAAGAATTTGTTTGGCCTCCGAGGCACTGGTTCCATTGTGTCAGGTGACTCCCACTCCTTTCGACTAACCAGGTCCATTAACTCATGGAAAGGCGGAGACACCCAGGAGGCTGAAGGTTGAGATCCAAAAGCCTTCAGGTATAATAACTCCTCATCAGAAGGGGTGGTGGCCTGGCAGCTGCCTCTCTGCTTAAGGATCTCTAGAATATCTGCAAATGAGATATCAGAGAACGACCGTGGGGACCCTTCCAACTCCTCGAGATCAGTGTCTGAAGTGACGGACTCATCTGGAGAGACTACGTGCTTCCTCTTGCAAGTTCTCTTCCGAGGTGGCTCCTCAGAAGGATATTCTGGGAAGGCCTCAGAGGAGAGGGGTTCGCCCAATGGGGGATCCTGAGACTCTGGATCTCTGCAGTCCTGTGGAATGGGTGGTGCCGAGACAGTAGCCGGTGCTTTAGGGGGACGAGTGATAGTATCCTTATGTGGAGCTGTGTGGGTAGACAGCAAACTCCTCATCAGCTCAAATGTAGATCCCACCAGCTCTGAAGACTCCCTCAGCTCCAAGGAGACAGAGGAAGGCACCGGAACCAGTGGGATCAGAACCGAGGCTGATGTAGGAGCCAAGCTAACCCGGGCCCACACTCCAAGGGGCAGGCTAGGCACGGAATATGATCAGGGCTGAGAATCCCCCCCCCCCGGGCCCGACCGGGGAACCCTGGCTCCCAGACTCTCCGGATGGCACAGAGAGTGTCGGAGCAGAAGCCTGCTCCGTGAATACCAAAGGGGGTCTCGGAATCAACAGATCCACAGTTAAGTGCTACCAAGCACTCCGGCTCCGAAGATCCAGCTTGGCTCAGAAGAGGAACAACAGTGGGTATTGACTGGTACAGTAGGCTTCGGGACCAAATGGGTCAGAGCCAAAAATAATTTAGTTAGCGTCGGCAACTTCAACAGTCTGCGCACCACCTGTTCCACCTCATCATCAAATAAGCTCCTGGTGGACCTGGAGGATAGGGATGGAAGAATGAGACCTGTGCAGAATGGGAGATCTTAGTGTCAGAGAAACAGATGAAATATCCATGGACCGGCTTCGAGAAGAAGTATCTTGTGGCTCAGAGGACTTTGGAATCGAAGAACAGGCTTGTCAATTAGTATAACCTCCGACGGCTCCGAGGACTGTGGAGCCGAGGAGGTAGTGGCCTTAAAACTTTTTGGTAACTTGACTGGTGGCTCCGACTGAGCCGATGTTGCAGGTGATGGTTTCTTCTGGGGTTTGTCCTTTTTAGAAGAAGGAGAAGAAGAGGAAGAACAACTGTGGATAGCTTCCTCAAAAGTTGGCTTTAAGAGCCCTTTAAGGATCAGTTTGTTTCTCCTTTCTTGTAAAACTCTGGCACTGAAGAAATGACAAAATGCACAATCCTCTTGTAAATGAATAGCTCCAAGGCAATATACGCATATGACATGACCGTCTGTGATACACATTTTTTTGTGAACACTTCTGGCATTTTTTGAACCCCCAAGACTTATGTTTCCTCTCTTTTGAGTCTTTGGACATGATAAAGGTAAGACCACAATATAATAATAAGAACTTTAACTACTTGAACTAAACTGATCTATAGATAAATACAGGAAACATGAAGGGGACAGACAACAAGGGAATAAAATAGGGCCTCTAACTCAAACGGCCCTATTTCCCAGAAAAAAACAACGCACTAACTACAAGCCCTCTAACTAAAATGGGCGAAGAGCTCTCTAACTTGAACAAGCTACTATTTATTTACGACAAGACACAACAACCACTACAAGGGATACAGTAAGGCCTACAAAACGACGGCAAAAAGCAGCACCAAAGGGAATAAAGCTATAACAATTTAGATATTACTAAATACTAAAGCTAACTATGTAACTATAATGCAAGAAAAACACATCTACTATAAAATAGAAAAGGATTACAGGTTCTAAAAGGAAAGATGAAGAAAAATTTTTCACAACTTAGCCACGGCCAACATGAATGCATCCAACCTCATAAAGCAGCAAACGAGATCTGGGATATTAAACCACTGCATTATGGGATACCTACTTGCCACAAGCCAAGTTTGAGTCTTTCAGCTGTGTATTCGGCTGAGTCAGAGCCAAGAATCAGCTCCGAACCCATCATTGTAAGAATGAAGGCGAGATAGAACAACATAACATTAACTGTTTAGTTTTCTGTCTTCTATGATTGGGAAAATGTGGATAAACATTCCCATTATTACCAGTAACAGCTTCCCCAGGAATGGGCACAGTGTTCTGGTTAAACAGAGGCACATTCCCTGCCCCTTCTCCCATGACCAATAAGACCGACTCTTCATTGCCCACTAAAAGGACTCCAGCAGCTACAGAGTAAGTGGTTATCTCCCATTCCATGGTGGCTGTATGGACTACACCAGAGGGTTCTGATGAAAAAGATGAGTGGTCTGAGGAACCACCTTTGGCTGCAGCAGAGTCAGCGAATGAGGCACACTACCAGCCTGCTGTGGTGGCAAAGGCTACTTTTTGTGACTGGATAAGGTCTGAAAGAGGAACAGGTACTTAGTTTTACTGTAAAGTTGAAAATGATGCATGTTTCCCAGGGAAGCTTAGCAACAATAGTTGCTGCTAAACAATGAAACAAAGCAAAACAATTAAAGTACCAGAAAAGTAAGCCCCCCTCCCAAAAAAAAAAGAAAGCTACAGTTAAAAAACATTGTTTTTCAATAGAAAAAAAAAAAATTTTAAACAACTTTTGACAACTTTTACCACAAAAGTAAAAAAGTGCTCTTCCATTTAAAAATATACAACAGTCACAAGACAGTTGGGGAAATACATATATCCTCGTAGCTAAATGGGTAGAGGTACAGCCTCATGACTACATTTTCATAGCTTAGAAGTACTTGTTCTTTCTTTCTATGTCTGGTAAGAAAGAATCAAGGAACCTGTAGGCTCTTCCATGATAAAGATTCAAAAGATACCCACTTTTTGGGGAAGACTTGTAGCAGTAGTTAGTAAAACTAGTTAAAAAGTCACTTCTTCTGTCAAAAATAACAGTGAAAAGTAGTTTAAATACTTACACAGCCCCAAAGATTAAATAACACTTTTGCTATGGAAAAAAATTTAACTTCGTTTTAACAACGTTTTCTCCCAAAAGTAAAAAGTTGCACTCCTGATTACTAAAAGTCACATGACAGTCTACAAAACCTTTTTTCCCCCCAAGATTACAATGATAAATGCAATAATAATAATAAGACAAAATGAACACCCATTTGTGTAATCAGGTAGGTCCACTGGACACACAGTCCCTTTTCAGGAGTGACCCAGGAGCAATGTTTAAGTGACTTGCTTCAGGTCACACAGTAGGCAAATGACAGAAAAAAATCAGTTTCTGTTACAAATTTAAAAATGGATTTTTTCCCCAAAGGGAACTCATCTGTGCAACAATGGAAATTGTTAGCTGAACATCAGTCTTTCAAAGCCCACAAGAGGAGTGCTCATCGGTGGCAGGAAAGCTCTGAAGGGCTTGGTGTTCAAACCACTCTCTTCTTTAGATTAGCTCAAGCTGATTAATGGTTTGGATGTATGAAAGGTGCCCTTGAAACTTTTGAAGATCATTGGTTGTTATATCCTTAGCAGAATATAACCCATATAGCTAATGCTACTGTAGCAGTGATCAATATAATGATCATCAAGCAAATGCTTCAGGAAATGGAAGACATTCATAGGACAATCTGCCTATTTTGGCTACAGTGCATTTCAACAAACTTACAGTGTAAATTTGCAATGAGTCTTGGGGACCTTCTAGTGACCATAATTCAGCACACAGTATGGAAAATTCAATGTGAACAAACCAAATTACAATGATTTTTCAATGTGAATGAGGCTGAATTAATTGCACAATAAAAGATCATTAGCATTCAGAAACATGCCCACTGACTGGACTCCTAATTAGCATGCCCATTGTAAATCTAGCTTATATAAATAAAAAAAAAGTTTGCCTGCTTTCTATTTCCATATGCTCCACAACTCTTATCTTTAACACATTTTATGAGAAACATAGGAAAAATATGAGAAAGATCAGAGAGCTGCTGCAAAACTCCGGACATTTGAGAGGTATGTTTATATCATCAGTACAGTCGACCACACTACCGGTAACCATAACTTTAAGATGTCATAAGTTTTATAGAACATCCCAGATTGTCTTCAGATTCTTGCCTTGTCCCTCATAAAAGTTTTACATTTCTGGTAAATCATTCAGACTTTATTTTCAATAATGCAAGGCATTACAGATTCAAACTTCTGACTTAAAAATGCAGAGATAAACAGACGGACAATTCACTACAGCGATGCTTTCGTCTCTGTTACTTCCTATATACTGCTGCACTGTGTAAGCTTGCAGACTTAAATCTTTTTCCCTGTTGTTAAACTGCCTCACAATGTACATAATCTCTTTACAATTTGGAATGTATTAATCCCACTCTTGTAGTTCCTGTGTGATCTTTATTTTGTATTTTGCATCATTTGTATTGTACTACTCATGGAGCTTTTCTCCCAGGGCCCCCACTGAAAACGGGCACTTCGTGGCCCAGTGGACTTCCCCGGTAATCAAACTGAAAATAAAAATAAAAAAAAAAAAATAAAAAAAGTGTCATACGCATGCACAGTACATCAGAATGCAAAGGAGGAAGCAGAAAAACTTTTAGTTATGTACTCACCATAACTTCAGATGTTTGGGATCCATCTCGCCTACATTCTGAATGATGGGTTCGGAGCCGATCCCTCGGCTCCGACTCGGCACGCTTATGCCAAAGAGCGAAGTCTCTTATTGGCTGAGCTTACTATATCCCAGGATGCACCACCACCAGTCCCCCAGATCTAGTTTGTCCGCATACATGCACACATGCATACCCTGCTTATATAACATCGTCAGATGAAACAAGATAAAACAGTGGAGCTCAAAACCGTTCAATCTCTTCAGATCTGCAAGGCAGGGGGAAGGAGGGTGGGTATCAGGAATGTAGGCGAGATGGATCCCAAACATCTGAAGTTATGGTGAGTACATAACTAAAAGATGTTATGTGATCCTATCTCGCCTACATTCTGAATGATGGGACAGCGTCCCTAGCACCTGAATCCTGGGTGGCTCACTGGAAAACACTCCTGAGTACCGTGGAACCAAATGATGCTCGTCCTTTAGATGCCACATCCAATTTGTAGTGGGAAATGAAAGTGTGCGGGTTAGACCAAGTAGCCACAGCACAAATTTCCGATATAGCGAGCTTGGAATGAAAAGCTATAGAAGTAGCCATAGCTCTGGTAGAATGAGCTTTGATAGATGATGCAAGTTGTTTATTCTAAGAAGAGTAGGCCTGAGTTATGCAATCTCTGATCCATTTTGAGATTGTAGCTTTTGTGATGGTTTGGCCCAATTTATTATCTGAGAAGGACACAAACAACTGGTCTGACTTACGAAGTTGCTGAGTCCTGTCTAAATAGAAGCGTAATTGCCTGTGAACATCCAATTTATGGAGAGTGTATTCTGCTTCATTAGAGAATTTTGGAAAGAAAACTGGTAGCTCTAGAGATTGTTGAAGACAGAAACTAGAACAGACTTTTGGGACAAAGGATGGATTAGGCCTAAGTGATACTCTATCCTTGTGGAAAATCAAGCACGGTGGTTTAATAGACAGGGCTTGAAGCTCTGAGACTCTTCTTGCAGAGGTAATAGCCACTAAGAATGCCGTTTTCCAAGACAGATATTTTAATTGCATGTAGCCGCCGGTTCAAAAGGGGAGATGTTAATGCGAAGCACCAAATCAAGATCCCACGGAGGTGCAGGATGAAAACTGGTGGTCTTAACAGACTGGCACCTTTAATGAACGTTTTGCATAATCTGCTGCTCATCAAAGGAGGATCCGTGGATTCATGGAATTTAGAGATAGCAGCTAGTTGGACTTTAATAGTTGAGACAGAAGATCCTGATTAAACAGGGATGTTAAGAATTTCAAAACCTCTGGGACAGGAGCAGTGATAGGGTCTAAGCCTTTGAGTTGAGCCCAGATAGCAAACCTCTTCCACTTACTGAGGTACAATTTGTTAGTGGTGGGTTTGTGGGCAAGATAAAATGTGAACAACTTCCGGGTCTAGAGTGTGCCTTCTAACTAAGGTTGGAAGTGGAGGAGCCAAGCTGTCAATTTTAGAGATTGAAGGGACTGATGCCAATGTCCCGACTGATGGATTAGCAAATCCGGGATCAGGTCTAAGGTCCACGGATCGTCCACTGCATGCTTTTTCAGGTAAGGAAACCATATCTGACGAGGCCAGTATGGGGCAATCAGAATCATTGAAGACCCCAGTTGAGAAGCTTTTTGAATAACTTTTGGAAGGAGTGGAATTGGAGGAAAGGCATAAAGTAGCCCTGTTGGCCAAGGTTGTGCTAGAGCATCCATGGCTGGTACTTCCTGATGTGGAATCAAGGAGAAGAACCTCTGGCACTTGGTGTTTAGTGGAGTTGCAAATAGGTCGCAGCACGGCGTCCCCCATCCCTTGAAAACCTGGGCTGCTACCTTGCGGTTTAGAGACCATTCGTGAGGAGAGAGAATTGTCCTGCTTAATTTGTCCGCCAATACATTTGACTTTCCCGGGATGTGGGTCGCTACCAAGAAGCGGTTGGTAGCTACAGCCCATTCCCACACTCTCATGGCCTCTCTGCAAAGGGGATACGATCTGGTCCCTCCTTGTTTGTTCAGATACCAAACCACCGACATGTTGTCTGTGTGGATGGCGATGATGCCCTGAGGAAGAAACTTGTGTAAGGCCTGTAGGGATAGAAGTACAGCCCTCATCTCCAACACGTTGATGTGGAGAAGAGCTTCGTCCGGAAGCCAGGAGCCCTGAACTAGCCTGCCCAGACAATGCCCCCCCCACCCTATCTGGGAGGCATCTGTCGTCAGGGTAACCACTGGAGGGGAGAACAAAGGGTTTTCCCTGATCCAAGTTGGATGTCTGAAGCCACCAGCGAAGGTCCCTTTTGCATATTTCCGTAATCATGATGTGATGATTGAGGGAAGATCCTGAAAGGACCATTGAGTTGACAAGAGCCACTGAAGAATCCTCATGTGTAATCTTGCTAGAGGAACTAAAAGAACCGTGGCAGACATTGAGCCTAAAACCTGTAGGACCATCCTGGCTGGGGCTTTGGATCTCGAGATTAGAGCTTGAACTTGGCCCTGTAAAGTTCGGATCCTTTCGGCAGGAAGAAAGATGCATCAATCTTGAGTCTATCTCTGCTCCTATAAACTTTATGCGTTGAGAGGGCAGCAAGACAGACTTTGACCAATTGAATGTAATCCCTAGGGAAACACCCAGGAGATGGTGGCTTTGAGGTTGTCCATTAGTAGATGCCTGGTGGTGGCAGTCAGGAGCCAGTCGTCGAGATAGGGAAACACTTGGAATCCAAGACTTCTCAGGTGAGCCGTCACTACTGCCAAACACTTGGTGAACACCCTGGGCGCTGTGGTGAGACCAAAGGGCAGAGCACAAAATTGGTAATGACTGACTCCCAGGCTGAAGCGCAGATACCTTCTGGACGCCTGATGTATCGGTATGTGATAATAGGCGTCCTTGAGGTCTATGGAGCACATCCAAACATCCTTCTCCAACAACGGGAGAATGGATTGTAACGTGACCATTCGGAATTTGGATTTCGTGACGGATTGGTTCAGTCTGCTGAGATCCAATATTGGTCTCAGGTCCCCTGTCTTTTGGCACTAAAAGAACCTGGAGTAATTTCCTGATCCGATCTGGTCTGTGGGGACCGGTTGGATGACTCCTTTTTCTAGCAGCTTTAAAGCTTCTGCGGCTGCTATTTCCCTTTGACTGGGATTCTCTTGGACGGTGGGGGTGAGTATTTGAATGGGATGGTGTAACCTCCGGCAATGATCCGAAGCACCCATCTGTCCTGAGTGATTGACTCCCAGGCATTTAGGTGCTTGGCAAAACGACACCCGACTGGCTCCGGAGCAGCACAGCCGGGCAATCCCTCATGACGTGTGGGAGGCTGAAGAGCCACGAAAGGACTCGCGGTCTCCAGAATTGCGGGGCCCTCTGCCGCCTCTGGGACGGCGTCTCCCTGAAAAATTTCCCCGCCCTCTGCCTCTGGACGGGGAATCTTCCTGCTGTTGGGAGAAAAACTTGCGAGATTTTCGGAACCACATTTTCCCCCCTCCTTTCGCCTTGGGGTAAGGCCGAAAGGGAGTGGAATAACGGGCACCTACGGCAGATAACGTTTTTCCCTCTTGCTCACAGCGGGTAAGGGTGTCTTTCACCTTGGGTCCAAACAATGAGGACCCATCAAAGGGAGCGTCGGCGAAGGAAGACTTGAAGGCCTCCAAACTGACACAAGCGGAGCCAGGCTTGTCACGAGAGCCACGCCTGTGCCTGCCGCTCTACCCGCCTTCGGCCGCATAGGAAATGAGCCTCATGGACGAGTTAGAAATTGACGTAAGGATAGCCAACTGAGAGCTAACGGACTGGGCTAGCTGCTCAGGTAGGTTACCCGAGAGGAATCTGACAACTCCTTGACCAGATCCCTCTGAAGCCTGGTAAAATGTGCCAAATAATTCAGAGACCTTAAGGTAAAGGCCGCTGAAGTCAGGGTGCGCTTCCCGTACCTATCCATACTCCTAGACTCCTTATTAGGAGGATGGATGGACGTTGAAGCCTCTGCCACGTCCTGTTGTGTAGCAGATGCCACCACCATGGCATCTACAGCCACGCCTTTAGTAAGGAACTCCTTCTCGGGGGGAAAAATTTATTTGGACGAGATGGGACTGGTTCCACGGTATCTGGATGTTCCCACGCCCTTCGACAAACTAAATCCAGAAGCTCGTCGAAGGGCGGAGACACCCAGGAGGCGGAGGGCTGAGCCCCAAAGGCCTTGAGGAGCACTGATTCGTCAGCAGAGGGGGGTTTGGATATCCAGCCGCCTCGTTGTTTGAGGATCTCTAAGATGTCTGCAAATGAGACATCATCCGAGGACGACTTCGGGGACCCCTCCGCATCATCCATATCAGTGTCCGATGTAATAGACTCGGGGAGTCCACGTGCTTCCTCTTGCACGATCTCTTCCTTGGGGTTCCTCTGAAGACAACTCCGAAGAACCCTCAGGAGGAGGGAACCCCACTGGGGTAACCTCAGGCCTCGGGGCTGCGCTGGCTACGAACAGGCGAACTGCCAAAGACCCAGTCTCCACGCCCAGGGAAGGTGCTGGTAAAACCGGGGAGATGGCCGAAGAGGACTTGGCCAAGGCACTCCTCATGGCCCTGAAAGCCGGACCCCCAGAATCCTGGGAGTGTCCGGACTCCGGAGCCGTGATAGCCGACGGAAGTCCCGCAGCCGAAGCACCGAGGGGGAGGCTCGGAACCGAAAGCATAGGTCCCGAAACATCACCCCCGGGTCCAGCCGAAGAAGTCCGCGTACTAAACTCGGACCCGAAGGCCCGGGTTGGAGTAAGGGTCGGAGCCGACCCTGAGATCTCCACCGGCTCCAACAGCACCTGCTCCGACGGAGCCGAAGCGGTCGGAGGAGGAATGGCAACGGGGTGGGCCAAGGTCATCGGCTCCGAAACCAGCTGGGTCGGAACCGAAACAAATTTTTGGAAGACTGGGGACTGGAACAGTCTTTGGAGCACCCTGTCTATATCAGAATCCGACATCCTCAAAGACCGAGAGGAAACAGAACGGGTTCGAGAAGGCCTCTCCATCGGCCCCAAAGGGCTAGGGGACCGGCTCCGAGGCGACTCGATGAGTATCGGCGCCGAGGGAATACTCACAGCAGATTCCATCGGTGCCGAGGTAGACTTCGGCGCCGAGGAGGAAGTGTCTGAGCGGGCGACTTTGTCGGCTCCGTGAGCTGTGGAGCCGACGAAGGTGACCCGCCTCGATGCCCCAGCCATCGGCTCGAAGCCAGAGGAGTCGATACTGGTGGCATCGAGGCAGACCGTTCCGACCTCGGCCCCGAAGTCTTTGGAGCCGAAGGAGAGGCCTGCCTAGGTCTCTTGGCAGTCGGATCCGACGGACTGGTCGGAACCGAAGCCCTTTTCTTTTTGGCAGGAGCCGGAGAGGATGCCAAGGCTTCTTCAAAAGAGGGTTTAATTAACCCCTTAAGAATCAATTTATTTTTTCTCTCCTGGAGGACCCTTGAGGAAAAAGCGTGACATACGCTGCATGACTCCTGCAAGTGCTTTGCCCCTAGACAATATACACATAGCAAATGATCATCAGTAACAGACATCTTAAAAGCACATTTCGAACATTTTTTAAAGCCCGAAGGCCTAGGGGTTTGAGACATGATGTTAAACAACTTCTGACAGGAAATTTAACAACTATAGATTCGCTTGTGACAAAAAAAAACCCAAGGCTTACAGTAATAGTTTAAAACACAACCTTAGCTGTAATGACCGGGAACTCTAAACCACTAAAGGCTTGAGACCTTGGAAGTTTACAAAGGTTGACCGGAAAGGCCCTGGATTGTAAGGGGGGCCGAAACAAACTCAACCCAATCACACACAACAAATTTCACAATTCAAACGTACACAAAGGAGCGATAGCCGTTAAAACAGCTTTTGTGATATAAAAGAGCAAAAAACTGACAGAAAAAGTAGTTAGTAAAAGCTACTCAGCCCAGCCAGCTCGAGACCACGTCTTCGCAGGGAAGCGGCAAACGAGATCTGGGGGACTGGTGGTGGTGCATCCTGGGATATAGTAAGCTCAGCCAATAAGAGACTTCGCTCTTTGGCATAAGCGTGCCGAGTCGGAGCCGAGGGATCGGCTCCGAACCCATCATTCAGAATGTAGGCGAGATAGGATCACATAACATCACAAGTTATTACAGCCTTCTGCCCTTCACACTGACAGCACTTGTCACTCCAAGCTGTCAAGCATTGATTACCTTGTCTATGGTATCAAATCCTTAGCCACTAACAGAGAGCAAATATTTTTATTCTTCACATGCCATAAGAGTGATGCTGGGTTTCACTAAGCAGATGTGTTTTTCCTGATTCTTGTTAAGATGTCTGATAATCCTGCTGCATATTCAGGTGTGAGGAACTTCTTAGACTGTTTACTCCAACAAGAACAAAGACTGTTATAGTTCCCCTTAATTTTCTAACCTAATTGAGCAAGGATAATTTTGATCCCAGGAAGAAATGACACTGTCGCCTTTCAAAGTACAGTGTGGTATATGCCTATTTTATAAACACTGGTATTATTAGGATGCTGGTTTACTGAAGTAATTATGTTAAGAACTGAATCAGCTGTCCTTAATATAATGAAACATGTAGCCACAGAAGACACAACTGGGCTGCTCATATTCCCCAAAAGACATTCCAATATATTTGTTCAATGGCAGAAAGAGATAACAGGCTATGAACTCTGTTGTTTAAGCATAGCCAACCTTCTGCCTCTCTGTACATTATCATCTTTAATTTCTACATGCCTTATGCCTTCCAGTGGCTCCCTGATATCTCTCCCTACCATCCATTCTTTTGGCCTTTTCCATGTATCCAAACCATTCTCCACAAAGAAGTACTTTTGCATAACCAAGGAAAACTTGGCTCTACAATCTGTATTCATGAAGTCCAGATAGGGTTTGGCATAATGCTTAAAGTGTTTATTCACAGACATAATGTATGAGGTTTGATTCTCATCCTTGGGATAATTGGCTAGGCTTAAAATGAACCACAAGGGGGCAGCTAGATTAGTATGAACCTAAATTAAATAAATTATTGGCATACACTTTAGGGGAAGTCTTCCAGTTTTTTTTTGGGGGGGGGGGGTTAAAGTCCCCTAGAAGAATGGTGTTTGGCTGAATGCATAGAGGCTCCATACTTTCAGGTAGAAAGTATGAAACAAGGCAGGCAGAAAAGGGATACAGTTAGCCATAATGCCATAATGGGTTTTATTAATGCTAAGTTGGATATGGATGAGATCCAGGCCATTATCCTGTCCAATGAGTCTGGAGGTGGAACTTTGCTTTATGACTATAGAGATGCTGCTGCCTTTATTGTCTTCATCTCGTGAAGTAGGCCTGCTCACAATGGTCTTACACCAGTTCTCTGTGATGATGCTTATATCAATGCATTCCGGGGTAAGCAGTGCCTGTAGAGAGTGGAGTTTTTTGTTAAGGTTCCTAGTAGTAAGCAACAATACCTTTGTAGTACATGTAGCGCCATGATTAGTCTCACAAAATGGGCAAATTATGACCTGGTTCAGCACTGCTAAGCACACTCTGCCTTGTTAAGGTTGGTTCTGCAGTAAAAGCAGATAGTGCTAACCAGTAACAACAGCAGCAGCATGTAGAAACAGCTTCATTACAACTCCAGTTTCTACCTGTTGGTTGCTAAACTACACAGGGCATATTAAATTAAACAGCTTCCCTTTAAAGCCAATGCAAAGCAAAACATTTTGTTTTTTTGTTTGTTTTTTTTTAACATATTACTTTTGACTAATTCGCATGGACATGGAGAAGGTAAACCTCCATTCACTACAAAGAATTATGATTGGATCACTGGTTGTAATTTTCTGTGCTCTCCACATTCCAGTTTCTGACCATATAAATTCACCTAGCCCTATGAACGAGCAACTTCCCACAGTTTCTCCTTGGTCGACATGGGCTTCCTGAGGCAGTGTAGCAACTGCTTCATGTACACAGACAACCCTCTACATCTAGTCCACACAAACTCAACATGAGAGATGCAACTATATTAAAAATCTTAAATTAATGCTCTCTCACATGCCAGTCAATACATCTGACACTGAGCAGGTTGGCAGCATACACAACTCATCACCTACTACACCCAAACCAACATCACACATACTTACATATGTGGAGGGCCTCACCACAAACTTACCTAAACACCAGAGGCCTCCCAAACACAAAAAAAAGCACACTACACATAATACTTTCTCTGAAGAGCACAATACACATGATAGCTCATGCATCAGTGTCTCACCTCTCAAGCCAATAAGACTAAACACTAAACCTAACATATTAGTCATACGAAATTCCATCATGAGACACAGAGATGTCCCTCTCACCAGGCTGGATAAGGAAAAGGTCACAGTCAGCTGTCTGTCAGGTGTCAAGATCTGCCATGTCACACATGCATTCAAGTCTCTCAACAACAGGTACCGTTATGACTCTGCCATAGTCCATGTCACTGTGAACACTTGAGGTGCACATCTATGGACTACATGGTGAGGGACATGACTGAGCTCTCAGACTGTGTGTCTCAAGCAGACATATCCTTAGCCTTAAGCAGCATTTTACCTTAACCTAGAGTGATGCATCAATAGAAACAGAAAATGATTGACTTCAATAATTGGCTTAGTTTTTGGTGTCATTCTAAGAGGATCCAGTATCTGTCAGCCTGGGATGACATGATCGACAGACCTTGATGCTTTCCCAGAGATGGTTCTCATCTGTCACCCCTGGGATTTCGGCTACTGGCTAGGGCTCTTGCCACCCCCATAGTGCCTTTTTAGGCAGTGTCACAAGGACAAAACTCCTGACGTAAAAATAGCAAACAATCTCAAGGTCATGTTGGTAAATGCTTGGTGTCTTAACATGAAACTGCACTCGCTGGAAGCAGTCCTTATCCTGGAGAAAGTAGACATTTGTGCAGTCACGGAGACCTAGTTCAACACTGTGGAGAGCATCCCAGCCATACCAGGTTACACCTCCTTCCACATGTTCAGAACACAAACTGAAGGCAAGAAAACTAAAGGAGGCAGTGTATCAATATTTATCAAGGATAAATACACCTCCAGATTGGTTAAACAGTATGATTCCCTGGAGATACCTCAGGTGCAATTAACTGTTGGTATGACACTTATTCAAGTCACTGCCAGCTGTCAAACCCCCTCCATGAATCAGGACACACACTCTGCCCATTTGGATCAGCTTGGGTCTATCAAGATACATACTAACACTACAGTTTTGGGTGAATTTAACTACCTAGCATGGACTGGGTGAATTACTCATGCTCAAACTCACCTGCCCAAAGGTTCCTTGACTTTGTCAACTCCAATGCCCTGAACCAACTGGTTGACACCCCCACCAGGGGTGCCAACATTCTGGAGCAGGTGCTTACAAATATGGGAGACCACTGTAGTTCCCCCATTGTGAGTTCATCCCTGGTGAGATCTGACCACAAATCAGTCTCATTTGAGGTAAGTATCACACCTGACCCTCTCCTAGCAGCAACTAGACTAAAAAACTTCTCCAAAGCAGATTATAACCTCTTATGGGATGGTATAAATAGTTTCACTGCATCTCTCCCCTCAGATGGAACCGGTAACTATGCAGAGCACTACACCAATTCCCTATACAAGCACCAGTATAACTGCATTGACTCAGCAGTACCTGTTAGGACCAAAACAAGCTCTTCAAGGAAAAGCAAACCTGGCTGGTGGACAACCGCCATTAACAGGTTTTACAATAAAAGGAAGAAACTGCTGTCCAAGAGTAAGAAGGAGCAGGCTCTAAACTGGAGACACTTCCTTCTCAGCTTAAATAAACAAATAAGACTTCTTGTGAAGTCCTCCAAGGCAAACTACGAATCCAAGCTAGCTTCCTCAACCAAAGACAACCATAAGGAGTTCTTTAGTTACATCCGTAACCTAAAAGGTAAGGCTCAGATTTGTGCCAAACTGGTAGTTAATGGTAACACATACCCTGAGTCGGTGGACATAGCTAACATGCTTGCCAACACAGCCGGTGAAAACTTCACTCCCCATCCCCGCCACATGTTCTTCATGAAATCCCTACCACCCTACCTTGTAACTCTAAACAGCAGGTCATAAATGCCCTCTCTAAGGCCAAAACACAGCATCAATTGGACCTGATAACATCCCAGACTGCGTCCTACATGGACTCAGACAAATATTAGCATAACCACTGGGTACTCTTTTCAATCACAGTCTAAGCACCGGCTTCATCCCAGCTGAATGGAAAACAGACACCTTTATACCACTGCACAAAGGTGGTGCTTCTACTGACTCCAGGAACTACAGACCTATTAGACTGACTAGCCTTCTCTGCAAGGCCATGGAGAGAATCATCATGGACCTTATCAACAAAGATATAGGTAATCTCCAAACACTGGATCCTACCCAGTTTGGATCTGTCAAGGGGAGATTGTGCTTGTTAAACCTGGTGGATTTCTTCAAGACAGTCACAATGGGCCTGGATGAAAGGAAATCTGTGCATACAGCCTACCTAAACCTGGCCAAGGTATTTGACAGTATCCCTCACTCAGGCATCATTGACAAACTCACCCAGCTAGACAGCAACCTTTATACTGTAAGGTGTGTTGCAAACTGGCTCTCTGATAGAATCAAAATAGGGGAATCCACCTGCAACAGCAGACCTGTTACCAGTGGTGTTCCACAGGGATTGGTCTTGGGACCTCTACTGTTTGGAATCTATTTCTCCAAAGTACAAGCTAAAACCAAGTCACTGTAGCTGACAAAGTTTGCTGACAACTGCAAACTGGGTGAGGTCATAGAATCTCCAAACGATGTCAACATCCTTCAGGAAGGTCTTACACAAATAAATGATTGGTGCCAAAGTCATGGCCTCAAACTTAAACTCAATGCAAAAATGTATCATCATCCCTTTCGGAAAGAGCAATTTTCCTGCAAATTACCACATTTGTATACACCCAATAGTGAGAGATATGGCCACTCAGGTTGACAGAAACTTGCCTTTGATCATCATGTCTCCAGAGTGGTAAGAAGGGCATACTGTGTGGCTCACGTCATAAGTAAGAGCATTGCCTCGAGAAAAAGTGAAGTTATCTCCTCCCTGTAATCTTCGGTCATTAGGACAATAATTTAGTACAACTCCCCTTTTGGCATGTACCTTTCAAAGCACCTGCAGCAACTGGAGAGACCACACAGGTTCCGCACAAAGAAAATTCAAGGTCTTCAGCACCTATCCTATGTGGATCAGCTGAAATCATTGTCACTTTATTCTGTTTCATACACACTACTCAGAGGCGATCTCTGCCTTGCATATAAAGCAATCTCTGACCCTGCTTTATTGGAAATGCTGCACATCCACAAGTGAAATGGCACATAGGTTACTTGCTGTAAACACCTAAACCTGGTATGTGACATCAATAGAACCTGCTGGAAGGACAGATTTGTCTCCCAGAGGTTACCACACCTTTGAAATAGAGTCCCACTTCACATCAGGCAGAGCACCTCATTGGCCCTCTTCAAACATAATCTGAACGATTGGATGGGTAACTGTAAATTCACCCCAGGGGTTCCACCTGTGTCCCTCTTGGGCAGGGGCAGTAGATGGTGATCAGGGTAATAAAGGTAAAAATTGGCTAGGTTTGTAATGGTCCTCGGGCCATTAGCCTAGTAACTGCCCATGATCCTATGATCCTATTATATAGAGTGAATGAAAAAAAGCACAATATATGCATGCATTATACATACAGCAGAAATCAGAGTTGACATGCTGAAAGAATTACAATGAAAAATACAGTCAAAGCAAGCTATGTAGAAGGAAGAGCATGCTGCATTTTCTCCACATGCAGATCACCACAGACAAAATCCCGTACCATATCCTAGCCAGATATGTCACCCTCCATGTCCCAAGAAGTTCACAATACATGCGTGGAGCTACTGGCAACACTTACCATCCAACCTAACACCCTACTCATGGGAAACTTTAATTATTCCTCTGTAGATTGGGAATCCAACACAGCCTCAAATGTACAAGCATTGACTACGTAAATAAAAACATCCTTCACCAAACAGTGTATATGCTCCAACATACTGGACCTTGTGCTCAAAAATATGGGAGAATGCTACACCTCCCACCAATGTCTTGTCCTCCCTGGTAAGTTCTGACCATAAAGCTGTCTCCTTTAAATCAAAATCAATTCCATAATCCCATTAAAATGAGTAACACTTAGGAACAATTCCAAGGCACATTACCTGTTATTAAGTGATGGTTTATCAAAATTCATTGCCTCTCCAAATCCCAGGAACACTCCAGCCTATGCTGAATTGCTGTCAGAATCTGTGTGCAACCATATCATTGGCTGCATAGAGGCTACCAGCCTCAGAAACAAACCACCTTGGTGGCATCCCAAATTAAACAGGATATACAACAAAAGAAAAAAATTATGGAAAAAATCATGAACGGTAATTCCCATCAAGATAAAAACTCTTACATCAAAGTAAATAAATAACTAAGAGGGCTAATTACGTAACACAAGCAAAGCCAGCTTTGAGGTTAAGATATCCCCTAGGTGAAAGATAACCATAAGACTTTCTACAGCTAAGTCAGAAACCTCAAAGGCAGCACACATCAATGTGCTGAACTAATGGTTAATGGTGCCACAGTCACCAAGGCTAGAGATATAGTGAACATGTTAGGAAATCAAATTAAGTTCCAACTTTACCTGCCTCTCACTCCCATCCATTTTCCTCAATAATACCTTTAAATGTAATCCTTCCAACTATAACTAGGGAGCATGTACTGACGGCACTCACTAAAGCCAAGCACATTACCTCAACAGGCCCCAATAACATGCCCCTGAATAGTCTAAAATATGACTTATCAGGTATCTTGGAGTCATTCTTTTACTACAGTCTTAAATCAAGCTTTGTATTACATGAATGGAGGACTGCAATGGTCATTCCCCCTTCATCAGGAGGATCTTCAGCAGATCCTGGAAGCTACAAACCCCTCAGTCTGGCTAGTCTTATTTGCAAAGCCATGGAAAGAATTATAAAAAGAAGTTATGTACTCACCATAACGTTCCATCTGAGTAGTTGTACTTCATTTGTCTTCAACCTGTGGGTTACGGATCTGTATCGGATCAGAGCCAGCAACTTTTACTAGCATCTGCTCTGAGCTCCAAACTCCTCCCCTTATCCATAATACACCTCCACTGCCTTCCATCCCCAGACTGAGTTTGCTGAACATTATACTGATAACCCGACCTAAAAAAATTACTTGTGACCTGTACTGCGGCCCGTAGGATGATCATACACCAAGATCCGGGGGAAGGAAGGAGGGACGGTTGAAGACAAATGAAGTACAACTACTCAGATGGAATGTTACTGTGAGTACATAACTACTTTATCTGAAGTAGTTTACTTCATTTGGTCTTCAACCTGTGGGACAGAGTCCCCAGCTAATAAACTCCTGGGAGGCTCTCATGGAAGGATATTCCACAGCACTGTGGAACCAAAGGATGCTCTCCTTCTGGAAGTCAAATACAATTTGTAATGAGAAATAAACGTATGAAATGAGGGCCAAGTAGCTGCAGAACAAATATCATCCAAAGACACTCTAGACCAAATGGCTACAGACGTAGCCTTGGACCTAGTGGAATGAGCTTTCACCTGACCTGGAGGAGACATGCCTCTGTCCTTATAGACTTGAAGGATGCATGAAGAAATCCATCGAGCAATAGTGACCTTGGAGATAGGTTTCCCCAAAATGGGCTTACAGAAGGATATAAACAATTGATCAGATTTACGGAAATTTTTTTTACTGTGTAAATAAAATCCTAACTGTCTATGAACATCCAACAGGTGCAGTTTGTATTTTGTCTTGTTAGTAAAATTAGGAAAAAACACAGGCAAATTGATGGTCTGATTGATATTGACTGGTGATGCCACCTTAGTAAACAAAGATGGATTGGTTCGAAGGGAAACCCTATCTTTCTGAAAAATCATGTCAGGAACTTTGATGGACAAGGCCTGTAATTCTGGGACCCTTTTGGCAGAGGTAATAGCCACCAGAAAAGCTGTTTACCAAGATAAATATTTCAGATCTGCAGTTGCGGCAGGCTCGAAAGGCGGAGTGACCAAAGCTTGAAGAACCATAGTAAGGTCCCATGGGGAACAGGATCTTTGACCGGGGGGGCATAATAAAAAGATGCCTTTAATAAAAGCTTTACACAGTCTGGAAGAGGCTAAAGACGCAGAATTCTTGCCCACATGAAAATGAGAGATGGCAGCCAACTGAACCTTGACAGCAGAAGAACTAGCTCCGTGTTGAAAAATATCAGCTAGAAAATCAAGAATGGCAGAAATAGGAGCCGTGAAAGGATCGAAACTATTTTGAGAGGCCCAAAAGGAAAAATATTTCCACTTGCTGCAATATACCTTCCTGGTCAAAGACTTATAAGCAGCCACCAAAATAGATCTAACTGAGGAGGATAGTTCAGGAGTCCTAGCAATCATGGGAACTGGAGCAGCCAAGCTGTGAGCTTCAGACTGTCCAGACTCAGATGAGGCACCCCTGAAGGGTGTGAAATTAGATCCTGAATGGGATCTAGGATCCAAGATGGAGCCAGAAGGTGAGACCAAAGGAAGGGTAACCATACCTGGCAAGGCCAGAATGGAGCAATGAGGATCACTTTGCTCCCCAGTCGACAATCTTTCTGTAGAAACCTCAGAATAAGATGTATTGGCGGGTAAGCATACATAAGACCGGGAGGCCAAGCATGAACTAGAGCATCTCTGGGGGACACTCCAGGCAGGGGGATCAGAGTGAAAAACTCACTGCACTTCATGTTGGAAGGAGATGCAAAGTGATCGCAGCAAGGTTGACCCCATTCGCTGAAGATCTGTTCCGCTACTGACAGCTTCAGAGAACACTCATAAGGCATAAGAATGGTCTGACTTAGCCTGTCCACTAGGATGTTGGAAAGTCCCGGAATGTGTGTTGTGATGAGAAAGTGACAGGTGGAGATCGCCCATTCCCACTCTCATGGCCTCGTGACAAAGGGGGTAAGATCTGGTCCCTCCCTGTTTGTTGATATATCAGACCACTAACATGTTGTCTGACTGAATTACAGTCGTTCCCAGAGGAAGAAAGGCATGAAGGGCCTGCAATGCTAGAAGGACCACCCTTCATCTCTAGGACATTTATGTGCAAGCTAGTCTCTATGGGGGACCATAGGCCTTAGACTGTCCTGCCCGAACAATGCCCCCCCCACCCGAGTTGGGAGGCATCCGTGGTCACTGTGGCTTGGGCCGGGGCTGGAATAAAGGGTTGTCCCTCCAAAATGTCCGGACAGCACATCTACCATATGAGAGATGACTGACAGACTCGATTGATTTGAATTGGATATGCCAATGGCAGTTCTAGCAGGGACCATTGTACTGCTAGAGTCCACTGTAGAATTCTCATGTTTAACCGGGCACACAGGAGAAGGGTTATGGTCACCACCATCAAGCCTAAGGCCCTCAACACCAATTCCGCCATTGGGAGATGAGAGTGGTAGATCAGGGAGACATGCATCCTCAGGTTTTGAACTCTTTCCGAGGTCAGTAAGATTTTGCACTGAAGTATTTATCCTGGCACCAATGTAGTCTATCACCTGTACAGGATCTAGGAGAGATATGGATGCATTGATTGTGATCCCCAAACACAGGGCAAGACTTAGGAAATAATCCCTGGTTTGGGAGAGTAGACGCCTGGTGGGAGTAGTGAGGAGCCAATCTTCCAGGTACAGATAGATCTGAATCCCCTGAAGCCTCAGGTGAGCCGCTACCACATCCATCACTTTGGTAAACACCCCGGAGGCTGTGGTGAGACCAAAGGGTAGGGCTCCAGTTTGGTAATGATTGACTCCTAGCCAGAAGCAGAAGGAACCTCCTGGAGCTCCTGTTCATTTTTACGTGATAGTAAGCATCCTGGAGGTCTCACGAGCACATCCAGTTGCTCTCTTGCAGGTGCGGCATGATGGACTGTAATGTGACCATCTGGAATAGGTTCAGGGTAGAGAGGTCCAGAATGGGCCTCAAGTCCCCCGTTTTCTTTGGTACCAAAAAGTACCTGGAGTAGAAGCCTGATCCGGACTGATCTGGGGGGATGGTTTTGATGGCTTGTTTTTCTAGCAGCTTGGAAATTTCCTGTGCTGCTGCCTCCCTTTGCATGGGTGGTAAGTCCAGGAGGTGTCTGGGAGATGAAGGGTATAGAGTATCCTCTGGATATGATCTGAAGCACCCAGCGGTCTGTTGTTATGGACTCCCATACCGCTAGGTGCAAGGACAATCGTCCCCGGACTGCCTCCAGAGTAGAGCAGTCGGGCAGCCTCTCAGGGTTGCTGCCTGGATCTGTCCGAGAAAGGTTCTGGAGACCCAAAATTCCTAGGAGCCCCTCTGCCTCTGGGCCGGCATCCATTCTGTCCCCCTCTGCCTCTGGGGGAAGAAGAGCCCTGAGTGTCCCGGGAATACTGTGACTTCCAGAACCACATCTTCTTTTGCCCTCTCTGGTTTCGGGAAAAAGACCTTTGAGGGTTCGAGAACCCGATCCTGATGGCAGACAGTGTCTTCCTGCCCTTCTCACTCTGGACTAATGCCTCTTTGACGATCTTACCAAATAGAGTAAAGCCGTCATAAGGGGCATTGGCAAAGGGCGCCTTGAAGGGTTCCGAAAATTGACATAACCTGAGCCAGGAGTTGCACCTCATGGGCAGGCTGGACCCAGCACCCTAGCCGCTCCTTCTGTAGCATGTGAAAGGAGTCGCATGGACGTGTTTGAGACTGCTTTTAAAGTGGCCATCCTCACAGAGAATGAAGCCTTGTCCTCCTGTGACATGGACGTGGGGGGAGATTCCTCCAGCTCCTTTACCAGGTCATGTTAGAGTCTGGTGACATGGGCTAGGTAGTTCAGCTCCCTAATCGAAAAGGTACCTGAAGCATAAACCAGCTTCCCTAGACAGTGAGGGACTCAGGGGAGTCCAAGTGCCTCCTCTTGCACGTATGCTTGTGCAGTACCTTTCCAGTGGGGCTCACCGGGGGAAACTCGCAAGCCACTTGCTCCTCAGAGGGAACTATCTGGGGCTCCTTGAGCATGGTCTGTCCCTCTGGTAAAACGATGGGGACAGTAGACAGAGCCAAGGGGGTCTGGGTGGAGTCCGAGGGGGCAGTCAGGGGTCTCGATCTAACGGAAAAAAAACTTTCTACTACGGTGAATGCCAAAGGAGAGTGAACCTCCTGAGAAACCAATAAGGAGGTCGGTCTTCCCAGGTCTGATGAGAGAATCAGAGCCGGGCCCAAAGTGGACGGAGCTCCGAGGGAGGGAACTTGGCCCAACAAAGGCAGAGCCGATGAAAATAGTTACATTCCCTCTGATCCGACACCCAAGCTCCGGCTCCGAGAGTGGCTTGAATCCGAGCTGGTTGGATCCAACACGCTCCAGGCAGTTGTCATTTCGAGGAAGCAGGTACCAACCCCCTGACCAAAACCATCCTTGGATCCGAATACTCCGAACCTGAAGTTCGGATCGGAGAAGGAGATATCGGCTGTAAAAAAGGAAGTGAGCTCCCCCTCCTGAGGGAGAGGGGGTTGACAAGACCCCCATCTAGATCTGAGTATGGATAAACCTCCTCATCATTTTATCCATATCAACCTCAGACAAAGACCAGGTGGACCTCGACGAGGCCACGGACTCTGACCTGGCGGGTCAGGGCCCCGAGGCCCTAGAAGCTGAATGCGTCTCCTCCGGCTCCAGGGAGAACCTCAAAGATTGGAGCCGAGGGGAGTCACAGATCTGTAACGTTTTTACAGGTGAAGAGAGGTCCGGAGAAATCTTTCGCTTTTCCTTCCCCTTCAACTTTCTCTCCTTCTCTCTAACCCTTTTCTGTTCCGCTTCCACAGGCTTTTGTACAGGAGGTTGAATCCCAGCCTGGGAGGGAGGAGAAGCCAAGGGAAGAGAGGAAGGAGAGGCGGCCACAGCAGACGCTGTGACTGAAGCCAGAGACAAGGAAACAGTCCCTGAAGGGTGAAGGAGGTCTTTGAGGGCCAACTTGGCCTTCCTATCCTTAATGGCATGGGGGTTGAAGCCCGCAGATACAGTGCAGTCCACACTCAGATGGGCCATGCCTTAGCAAATAACACACAGAGTGTGGCCATCCGCAGGGGATAATTTATGGCCACACTCAGTGCAATGTTTGAAAATAGACTCGTCAGCCATACTATCAGAAGAAAGAAAACTGAAGAAAAAAAGTTGTTTCTTTCGTTCTGACGCACACAGCCACTCACCACACTCGTACACAGAAAACACTGAGGGGGGAGGGGAAGCAAAAATCCACACAACAATACAAACTACTCTAACTACCCTAAAACACTATATCTCGACGCACCAAGCAAGGGGGGAAGAAAAGGGAACCTATACTAACACTACCTAACGATTTTGATTGAATATCTTTTTTCCAAGGGTTTTACCCACTTGACAAAGTTGGAGCTCAAGAAATCATGATGCATAAGCTATTCATGGCAAACGAGAGCTGGGGATGGAAGGCAGTGGAGGTGTATTATGGATAAGGGGAGGAGTCTGGAGCTCGGAGCAGATGCTAGTAAAAGTTGCCGGATCCGTAACCCACAGGTTGAAGACCAAATGAAGTAAACTACTTCAGATTGGAAATTATCAACAATGACATGGGGACCTCAAGACACTGGATCCATCCCAGTTTCACTTTGTCAAAGGAAGGTTATGCTTACCGAATCTGGTGTACTTATTTGAAAAGGTCACTAAGTCAATAGATGAGGGGAAAAATGTGCATACTGCCTACCTAGATCTGGCTAAGGCATTTGATACAATACCCTACTGCTGCATTGTCAACAAACATACAGAACTATATATAATCCCCTTTATAACATGTTGGATAGCTAGCTGGCTCTCTGATAGGACCCCTGGGGTTAGAATTAGTGAGGCCATATCCACAAAGAGGCTGGTCACCAGTGGAGTCCCCCCAGAGTTCTATTTATTTATTTATATACTTATTCATTTTAGTTTGTTTGCTAGGCCCACTCCTATCTCATTTACTTCCTGAATCTTAAACCCAATGTCAAAACCAAGTTTTCAGATTACTGCAAACTGAGAGCAGGCAATGAATCCCCCAAGATGAGAGTACTCTTTAAGAAGGTATAACACAGACAAATGTTTGGTGCCAAAGCCATGACTTAAAGCTCAATACCAAGAAATGCATTACAATACCTTTTGGGAAGTATAACAGTCCGGGTAACTACTTCATCAATACTTCCTCCCCTTAAAAGTTGATTAACTAGCAACCTAGCCTTCAACCAACATATGTCTAAGGTACTAAGAAAATCCTTCTATGTTGCTCAACTTATAAACAAGGGCATGCAATCTAAGTCCAGAGAGATCATCATATCACTGTACTAGGCCCCTCATCGGACCCATCATAGAATATAAATAGAAGTTATGTTCTTACCATAATGTTCCATGTTAGTTGTCTTCTTCTCGCCTTCTTTCTTGCTGGATGGGTTCGGAGCCGACCTCGGCTCCGACTCAGCCACTCTAAAGCTCGAGAGTTGGTTCCACTGGCTCGAGGCCCCCCTTATATCCCACAATGCTAAGCGTGAATTACCTCAGATCTCGTTTGTGAGCTAGGCCCAGCTAATAATACAACCAGGAAAAAACTGGAAAAGAGTCCACCTCTATAAACAAAGGGAAGGAGAAAGGGTGACCTATACCTGATCTAGGAAATATGCACAGCAGAGCATATACCTATCGCAAAGAGGTGGTAGAAAGAGAGGTCACAATCAAACTCCTCTAGGTCTGTCCAGGCCAGGGGGAAGGAGGGTGGGGCGAAGAAGAAGGCGAAGAAGACAACTAACATGGAACGTTATGGTAAGAACATAACTTCTATATGTTAAGTTGTCTATCTCGCCTTCATTCTTGCTGGATGGGACCGCGTCCCTAGCACCTTGTCCCGGGTGGCCTAACGGAACAGACTCTTGAGAACAGTGGAACCAAAGTTAGCTCTATGCCTAGAAGCTAAATCCAACTTATAATGTGAAATGAAAGTGTGAGGAGTAGCCCAAGTAGCCGCTGCACAAATGGTGTCAATAGGCAGTCTGTCTTGGAAGGCTATAGAAGTAGCCAAAGCTCTGGTGGAATGGGCTTTAGGTTTGTTAGGCAGCTTTTGGTGTCTTATTTCATAGACAATGGAAATTAGAGATGTTAGCCATCTAGATAGTGATACCTTGGAAACACAAAGTCCCTTTCTGCCTTCTGCATAGGAGACAAACAGCTGGTCAGATTTTCTGAATTGTTTGGTTCTATCCAAATAGTACCTTAACTGACGATGAACATCTAGCCAATGCAATTTTTGTTCAGACCTATTAGAATATTCTGGAAAAAACACAGGGAGGTCAATGCATTGATTTAGGTTAGACGCCAAGGCTATTTTAGGTAAAAAGGACGGGTTGGTTCGTAAGGATACCCTGTCCTTATGGAACAACAGATAAGGAGGTCGACAGCTGAGTGCATGAAGTTCTGAAACTCTTCTAGCTGAAGTAATAGCTACCAGAAAGAGAGTCTTCCATGACAGCAATTTTAAAGAACAGGAGGCTGCAGGTTCGAAAGGGGGGAGAATCAAAGAACTAAGAACTAAATTTAGGTCCCAAGGAGGAGGAGGATTTCTTATAGGAGGTCTGAGTAGAAAAACTCCCTTCAAAAAGGCTTTGCAAAGCTTGTGGGACATTATGGCAGACTCTGAAATGCCCACATGAAAGTTAGAAATAGCTGCCAATTGAACTTTAAGAGTAGAAGGGGATGAACCTGCATGGAAGAGTTCAGCTAGAAAATCAAGGACCATTTGGATGGAAGCAGTGAAAGGATCTATGTCCCTTCCTTGAGCCCAATAGGCGAAACGTTTCCACTTACTCAGATAAATCTTTCGAGTGGAAGATTTATGGGAAGCTATCAAAATATCTCGAACAGAGTGAGATATTTGAGGAAGCCTGGCTAAGGTTGGAATTGGAGGAACCAAGCAGTGAGGTTCAGAGAGGAAAGGGAGCGATGAAACTGACCCGACTGATGGATCAAAAGATCTGGAACTAGGTCCAGATGCCAAGGTCGCTCCAACAGAAATTGATGTAGAAAGGGGAACCAAACCTGTCAAGGCCAGTAAGGAGCAATGAGGATCAATGAGGCCTTCTGAGCGATAGCTTTCTGTATCACTTGAGAGATTAGTGGGAAGGGAGGAAATGCATACAGAAGTCCCCGGGGCCAAACTTGGACTAGAGCGTCTCTGCTGGGCTGGCCTGGTAAAGGGAATAGGGTGAAATAATCTCTGCACTTGCTGTTTTGGGGAGTAGCAAAAAGATCGCAGCAAGGCTGACCCACTTGAGAAAAATTTCTCTCACAACAGAGTCTTTCAGAGACCACTCGTGAGGCATGAGAATAGCTCTGCTCAACTTGTCCGCGATTTGATTGGACTTCCCGGGGATGTGCGTTGCTATCAGAAACCGCTGAGAAGAAATCGCCCATTGCCACAGTCTGAGTGCTTCTCGACACAGGGGATAGGACCTGGTTCCGCCTTGTTTGTTGATATACCACACTACAGACATATTGTCCGTCTGGATTGCTATCGTTCCCAAGGGAAGAGAGTCTTGAAGGGCTTGCAACGCTAAAAGCACTGCTCTCATCTCTAGAACATTTATGTGCAAGTGGCATTAGTCTGGTTGCCATGTGCCCTGGACAGTTCTGCCCTGATAATGCCCCCCCCCCACCCGACCCGGGAGGCGTCCGCTGTCAGAGTGGCAACCGGAGGAAGGAACAAAGGGTCTTCCCAAGAAGAGCTGAGGGGAAGACATCCACCACAGAAGCTGATTCCTGCATGTTTGCGTAATCATAATGGTGTGGGACATCGGAAGTTGCTGGTATGACCATTGTGTGAAGAGCATCCATTGAAGGATTCTCATGTGGAATCTGGCTAATGGAAGCAGAGGTATGGCAGCCGCCATAATCCCCAATACTTTCAGAACTAACCTGGCTTTGACTCTGTTGCTGCTGAAGAGGAGCGAGACCAGTCTGTGTATGTCTGTTATTCTCTGATCTGTTAGTCTCGCAGACATGTTGACTGTGTCTAGATTTGCGCCTATGAAGGTAATAGTACGACAAGGCGACAAAACAGACTTTTCGCAATTTATTGAAATGCCTAAGTTTTGACAAATGCGAAAGGTGTAGTCCCTGGCCATTAGAAGAAGATGCTTGGTGGGAGCTGTGAGGAGCCAGTCGTCCAAATATGGAAACACCTGGAATCCTTGACGTCTCAGGTGAGAAGCTACCACTGCCATGCATTTGGTAAACACCCGGGGGGCAGTGGTGAGACCAAAGGGCAGGGCCCTGAATTGAAAATGACTGGTTCCCAGCCTGAAGCGGAGGAATCTTCTGGAGCGTCTGTTCATTTTATGTGATAGTACGCATCCTGAAGGTCTATAGAGCACATCCAGTTTTCCTTTCCCAATAGGGAAGGATGGACTGTAGCGTGACCATCGAAATCTTGTTTTCTTGACCGACTTGTTCAAGATACTGAGATCCAAAATTGGTCTCCAGTCCCCTGTTTTCTTTGGAACTAAAAAGAACCTGGAGTAGATTCCGGATCCTTGCTGGTCTGCTGGAACTGGCTGAATTGCTCTTTTACAAGCAGCTTTGAAATTTCCAAAGCTGCAAGATACCTTTGAGCGGTGGAACCTCTGGAAGGGATTTTTGATTGGTTTGGAATGCGACGAAGGAATGGAATAGCCTTCGAAATGATGGACTGTACCCACTTGTCTTGAGTTAGGGATAGCCAGGCTTCTGGGTACAGTGACAATCTTCCCCGACTGCCTCCGAAGGTGGACAGTCGGGCAACACCTCAGGGATGCTGAAAGGGCTTATCGGAAAAGGTTTCTCGATTGCCCTGGTTCTGCGGACCCCTCTGCCTCTGGGCGGCGTCTACCATTATTGTGCCCTCCTCTGCCTCTGGAGGGAACCGACTCTGTCGCCAGGCAAATTCCCTTGAGATTGTTTGGAACCACATTTTCCCACTTTTCTGGCCTTTGGGGTAAGGTCTAGAAGGAGTAGAAAACGGACTCCGGCGGCAGATAGAGTTTTGCCATCCGTCGCACCTAGTCAAAGTTTCTTTCTCTTGAGGACCAAAGAGAGATGATCCATCAAACGGGAATTAGTGAAAGACGTTTTAAAGGGTCCAAAATTGCATAGTCGCATCCAGGCATGCTGGCGTAAGGCAACACCTGTCCCTGCGGCTCTACTCGCTCCATCAGCAGCATATGAAAGGAGGCGCATGGAGGAGTTAGCTATCGAATTCAGGGTAGTCAGCTGGGTGTTCATTTTGTCCTGAAAATCTGCAGCTGTAGGATCCTTCAACATCTCACTCGCTTCCTTGATCAAGTCTCTGGAGACGGGTGAAATGGCATAGGTAGTTCAGCTAACGCATTGCAAAGGTCACTGACGAAAACATCCGCTTCCCATACCTGTCCATAGACCTAGATTCTTTGTTAGGGGGATGGACAGGCACTGAAGGATCAGCTAGTTCCTTCTTGGTGGCAGCAGCTACCACCATAGCATCCACAGTAACACCTTTGGTCAGAAATTGTTTGTCAGTTGGTGCTGTTATAAATTTAGAAGGTCTCCTGGGGGTAGGGTCCACTGAGTCAGGAGCCGTCCAGGCTTTCTTTGCCACCACCTGCATGAGGGGATCAAAGGGGGGGGACACCCAGGAGGTGGAAGGGCGAGAGCCAAATGCCTCAAGATACACAGATTCATCCTCCGAAGGGTTAAGGGCTGGCCAATTTCCTGTCTGTTTCAGGATCTCTAGAATGTCCGCGAAGGAGACATCTTCAGAAGGGGAACGGGGGGAACCCTCGGAATCCTCTAAATCTGTGTCAGAGGTGACAGACTCAGGTGAGTCTATGTGCTTCCTCTTACACTTTCTCTTCCTAGGGGGCTCCCCTGCCAATTCAGGGGAGGCCTCGGAAGAGGATGAGATCCCCACAGGGGATTCTTGAGGAGCTGGCTCTCTGCGGTCCGGGATGAGGGAGTGAGTAGACATAACCTGAGGCACCGAAGACGGAGGGGCAGACGGAGCCGACTGTGGAGTTGAACAAGGTTCCAACACACTCCGCATGACCTCGAACGCACCCCTGTCAGGCAGAGCCAGAGGTCCCCGCTCCGAGAAGCTGAGAACCTCCCTCGGCACCGACAGAGATGGCTCCGAGGCGATGTCGGAGCCGAACCCACCAGCGCCGAAGCACCGAGAGGGAGAGGGGGGTCGGACAAGGGTCCGATGCCACTCACCCCCTCGGAGCCGACGAGGGAAGTCCGGCGCCGAGATTCTTCAAAAGAAGAAATCGGAGCCGACGGAGCGAAGACAAATGTATCGGCCCCACGCTACCACAGTCTCGGTTCCGAGACGCCCCGGCTCCGAGCTCAAAGGAGTCGGAGGAGGAATATTTAGAGGAATAAGTTGAGGCATCGACTGATGAGTCGGGCTCTGAAGCATTTGGGCCAGTGCCTCGGACTTTAGAAGTCGACTCACTACCCTCTGGAGGTCATGATCCGAGAGCCTCGATGACCTAGAGGAGTGAGATCTGTGGCTCCGTTCAGACAGCAAGGGAGACGCTGGAGCCGAATGAACGGAGCCAAGGGATGGTGACCTCGACCTCTTTCTAGATGTCGGCTCCGATGGTCTGATCGGAGCCGACCCAGGAATCTCAATACCTCGGCTCCGGCGAGCCGAGGAACCACAGAAACTGTAGTCAAGACTCATCGGCTCCAGCGGAGCCGATGTAGCAGTAGGCTTCGAAGCCTTAGGCCTCGACTCAGAAACTGGAGTCGAGGTCTTAGAAGCCTTGGAAGGTTTCCCCGATGAAGCAGTTAGGGAACCTTCAGGCTTGAGCAAACCCCTTAGGATGAGTTTGTTCTTTCTTTCCTGCAGGACTCTGGGGCTGAAGCCATGGCATACAGCACAGGAGTCCTGCAGGTGTAAAGGTCCCAGGCAGTACACAAGAAGTGTGACCGTCTGTCAGAGACATTTTCTGACAGCACGAGTCACACTTCTTGAAGCCTGAGACCTTTGAATCCTTGGACATTATCAAGGAACCGAAAGTGTAACCACCACACAGAACACACCCACACCGATTACACTATAAGAAAAGTTAAACTAAATTAAACTAATAAAAATTAGTTAGTTAGCTTAGGTATTTAAATATCCCTACCAAAACACAAACACTCCACTTAGGGATAGCAGGGCCCGAAGGCCTAAGGAAAGAACTTATAAGTTCTTGAGGGAAAAAAACGGAATAATGGAAGAAAGGGATACATTCCACTAAACTAAGGGAAATGTGATAAACTAAGTTAAGAAAGGGGATTTAAACTAGTTCAAATAGACTGATTTAACAAACTGACCTGAGCCGGTAGAAAAACAACACCTCGATCGCTGTAGCGGCAAACGAGATCTGAGGTAATTCACGCCTAGCATTGTGGGATATAAGGGGGGCCTCGAGCCAGTGGAACCAACTCTCGAGCTTTAGAGTGGCCGAGTCGGAGCCGAGGTCGGCTCCGAACCCATCCAGCAAAAATGAAGGCGAGATAGACAACTTAACATTGCTCCCTTCAGTATTTATCTGACCAGACACATGCAGTAAATGGAATATCCGCAAAGATTCCTTAGAAAAAGAATACAGGGAATAAACACAATGTCCTGTGTTGATCGCTTCAAAGCCCTGTCTCTTTACTCAGTAACATGGAGACTCCTGAAAGGTGATTGTTGTCTGTCATTAAAGGCATCTGTGAACCCCTGTTTTGATGAATCTTTTGCACATCTGCAAAACAAACAGCATCAAAACTACGGCATTAAAAGACCTAAATTTTGCTTGTGACATAAATAGGACATGGAGAGACAGGTATGTTTCTCATATAATTCCCAACCTCTGGAACAGGTTTCCCATCCCTGTGAAGCAGAGTTCCTCCCTATACCTATACAAGTACAACTTGGAACAATGTATAATCAATCAGAAATTCATCCTTGGTCTGGCTCCTATGTCTCTGATGCATAAAGGCAGTCAGTAAATCTCCCCTACAAACTGAATATAAATCAAATTTCTGAGTCACATTTGTATTTCATGGCTAGCCTTTTAAGGGTCCTAGTGGTCATTAGCCTAATATACAGCTAAGCACCCCATAAGCATGAATGTTATGAAGTTAGCTTGTTGTATGATCCCCCACTCTTTCTCTTGAGGGGCTTTTTGTGTTTGTGGATGGAATCCTAGATTCTTTAAAAAATAATTTTTCTCTCAGAAATTCAACTGGCTTTCCATTGCAATGTAGTTAAGCTGTATCAGTGTTTCTCAGTCATTAAAAAAAACCTCCTGTAGTGTGAAACACTTCTGTCTTCCGTGTTTTCATTTACTATCAGAAAGTTAACCCTTGCTGTGTGGTATCACCCATTGTTTGCATGTACTTTTATATGCTATCTTTGTGTGGTGATCTGACTTCATCACCTCAAATTAGTGAGCTGTGGTTTACTGACTTTAAAGTCCCCATCCATGACACATGCACAACTCTCTCTACACTGATATTCAGAAACAATGCTTTAGGTACACCTATTCAATGGTGACTGATATGCTACCTCCAAATCACAATACTGTAAAGCATTGAAAAAATGTTACTTGTCAACACTGAAAAAGGTAAAATGCCAAAACATGACAGTCACTAATACATTGGCATAGGAACAATGCAAACACAATGCAAGCACAGTGGTCAGTGGGAAAGAAGTGAAGTGGTCAAAACAGAAAAAAATTACTCACTTTTCTGCACCAGGAAAGCTCCTCATATTCCTATACCAGTGCTATTTAATACAATCAACTCTGAGGTTTTTGCTACTTTTGTGTATAAAAAAAAAAAAAAAAAAACTGTAAGCCTGTTTCCTACCTTTCCTGTAATTAGTGTTCCAGATATAGATTTGCTGTATCCAGGACTGTATGTAAGCTTCTGAGCCCCCAAAGCCTTTCTGTGTTGGAGGGAAGCCTTCTAGCTTATCAGTGGGAGTGGTAAGCACTAAGTAACCTGTCTACCACATAAGGAATGGTTCTGGCCCAGAAATTATACTTACTGGCCGTTTGGGCAATCTCTTCCATCTGTCTCAACTTTCTGATTTGAAAGCCTGCATTTGCACTTGTTTCTGTCCTGTAACTCGTCTAGTGCAGATACAGATTCTTAGTTTTAGCACTTAAATTTGCTTATTCATGCTCAGCACTTGTTCAGAACTTGTAAGCACTAAATAAGCTACTAATTACTATAGCACTCAATCTTCCTCATTACCTAGAGGAAAACAGTTTTTGTACTTACTTTTCTCACTGGCTAAGAGAAAAACAGCTCTTGTACTCACTTTCCTCACTTATCTAGAGGAAAATAGTTTTTTATTCAGGCATGTCCAAAGGTCAGCTCCCAGTGTTCTCTCCTATCTGATGAATCTGGGCATCTTGAGGCAATGTAGAAATTGCCTCATGTACACAGACAACCCTCTCCTCCTACCACCCAACACTACAACCTATGAGAGATGCACTTATTCTAGCCAAACTGGAGGTAAAGCTCTCTCCAACCAAGACTGAACTTGACAGTCATGAGGAGAAGGTAAACATTTGCACCACACCACACTCATCACATAGTCTCACTAAATCTACACCACCAAAATCCACACATAGTAACACAAAAACATTCGCGGAGGCTCTCAATAATAATCTGTCTAAGCAACAGAGACCTCCAAAGCAGAAACGCAAGTGACCTCCCTCTCCCAACACAACCCAAATGACACATAGCCCACAGACTCAGTGTACCACTCAATCACAGCCAGTACGGCAAAACAACGTACCCAACACACTAGTCATAGGTGACTCTATAGTCAGGCACACTGATGTCCCAATCACCAGGCT
This sequence comes from Protopterus annectens, assembly GCF_019279795.1. Lineage (NCBI taxonomy): Eukaryota > Metazoa > Chordata > Ceratodontiformes > Protopteridae > Protopterus > Protopterus annectens. The sequence goes on from NC_056737.1 coordinate 1,200,397,887, forward strand.
AAACAAGGAGAAGGTTACTGTCAACAACCTGTTGGGTGCCAGGATATGCCACATAACCCATGCACTCAGGTCACTCCATAACAAGTACAAATATGACTCTGTCATTGTCCACGTTGGTGTGAATGACTTGAGACGTACCTCCGTGGACTACATGAAAAGAGACATGGAAGAGCTCTCCGATCTTGTAGCCCAGGCAGGTATGACCCTAGCCCTAAGTAGCATTCTGCCATCGCCCTGAATGATACCGCAGTACAAGGACAAAATGATTGACTTCAACAACTGGCTAAGCTTCTGGTGTCATTCTAAGGGGATCCTGTATCTGTCTGCTTGAGATGACATGGTCGACAGACCACGATGCTTTGCCACAGATGGCCTGCATCTGTCGCCCCTGGGATTCCGGATACTGGCTAAGGCTGTTGCTGCCCCTATAGTGCCTTTTTTAGGCAGGGTTCAAATAACAAATTCACCACCATAACAGGAACAGGCAAGCAAAAACTGAGGGTAATGCTACTTAATGCTATTAAGTCTAAATTTCAAAATGCACTCACTCGAGGCACCCCTTAAAATGGAGAACATCAATATCTGTGCAGTAACTGAGACCTGGTTCAAGGCTCCAGACAGCACCCCTGCACTACCAGACTATAACACACTTTTCGGCCATGTAACCTGGACCGAAACACCAAAGGCGGAGGTGTGTCCATATTCATTAAGGATATCCACACCTCTAGGCTAGTTGCTCAGCATAATGCATCCGAGGTTATCCAAGTGCAACTAACTCTGGGCAAAACTGCAATCCAAACTGTAGCTTGCTACAGATCCCCCATCATGCCCCGGGATTCCCACTTCTCTTTTCCTGATGTACTGGAAAATATTAGGGTTCAACCAAACACCCTAATAATGGGTGACTTCAACTACCCCACCATTAACTGGGAAAACTACTTGTGTACCAACTCCTTAGCTCAACGCTTTCTGGAATTCATAAACTCCAATGCCCTAGATCAACTTATCCACACCCCCACCAGGGGCAACAATATCCTAGACCTAGTCATTACCAACATGAGTGATCGGTGTTCCACACCTGAAGTCAACTCCTCGTTGGTCCGATCCGACCATAAGCTAATCACCCTTGATATCCACATACAACCCCAAACCCCCATTACGGAAACCACAGTAAAAATATCTCCAAAGCCAACTTCATGCTTCTTAAGACGGAAGTGGTGAACTTCATGACACCCAGGCAGATGGACAATACAGTTACAACTGCTAAATCCTACACAAATGCACTCTATAAGCACTTACATGAGTGCATGGATCGTGCTATCCCAAACATAACCAAGACGCTATCCTCCAAAAAAAGGAAGCCAATCTGGTGGTCCCCTGCCATAAACAAACTGTACAACAGAAGGAATAAATTGTTGCAAAAGAGAGTAAAATCCCATGAGTGGAAGAGCTCCCTGGTCAGCCTCAGTAAGAAGCTGAGATCCCTTATAAGATTCTACAAAGCTAGCTACGAAAACAAAATCACCACTAATTCCAAGGACAACCACAAATCATTCTATAGCTATGTCAATAATCTTGATGGCAACACCCAGATCTTCTCTGAGTTACAGCACAAAGGCACGAAAATTACAGAACCAACTGATATTGCCAACATCCTGGCAGATAGGTTCAGTGCTAACTTTACCCCCCTCTCACCCCCTAAAGGGCCCATATCTATACAGGAATCACAAATACGCAGGTAAAAGCTGCACTCTCTAAAGCCAAAAACACAGCATCCATGGGACCAGACAACATCCCAGGCTACGTTTTACACGGACTTCAGAACGAATTGGCTCCTCACTTAAGCACCATGTTCAATAATAGCCTCGCATCAGGCTTTGTGCCCACTGAATGGTGCACAGCAACAGTCATCCCACTCCACAAAGGGGGAGCCACTACTGATCCCGGCAACTGTCGACCTATTAGTCTGACGAGCCTGGTCTGCAAGGTCATGGAATGTATCATCATGGAACTCATAAACAAAGAAATTGGTAACCTCCAAACTCTGGATCCCACCCAGTTCGGGTTTGTGAAAGGCAGATCATGCCTCCTGAACCTGATCAACTTCTCTGAGGCAGTCACCAAAGCCATAGATGAGGGTACGGTGGTTCACACAGCCTATCTTGACCTTGTCAAGGCTTTCTACACCATCCCCCATTCTGGAATTATAGCTAAACTCATTAAACTAGGTATAAATCCCTACGTCACAAGATGGGTTGCCAACTGGTTCACTGACAGAACCCACACTGTAAAAGTTGCAGATTCCAAATCTGACCTCAAAGCAGTGACAAGTGGAGTACCACAGGGTTCCGTCCTGGGACCTCTCCTGTGTGGTATCTACTTCTCTGAAGTACAGGCCAACACAGAAGGCCTCTGGCTAACGAAGTTTGCAGATGACTGCAAACTAGGAGCCATAGTCAAGTCCCCAAATGATGTGGACATCCTACAGAAGGGCCTCACTGAGACAGATGCCTGGTGTCAGAGCCATGGCCACAAGCTCAATGCCAAAATGTGCAGTGTCATCCCCTTTGATAAAAGCTCTGTACCCATGAACTACCACATAGGCAGCAATCTACTTAACACTGAATGCGTGATAAGAGACCTTGGGACCCAGGTGGACAGTAGTCTCCCCTTTGATAGTCACATCACCACAGTAGTCAGGAAGTCCTTCTACATGGCACACCTCATCATAAAAGGGTTCTCATCCAGGAAAAAAAAGGTCATTGTTCCCCTCTACTCTACACTCATTAGACCCATTATAGAATACAATGCCCCTTTTGGAATGTACCTCACAAGACATCTGCAGCAGCTGGAAAGGCCACAGAAGTACCTCACAAAGTGGATTACTGGCCTCAAACAAATACCCTACACTGACCACCTCAAAAAACTCCAGCTTTACTCCATAGCATATCGCCTACTCCAAGGTGATCTCTGCCTAACATATAAAGCTATGTCAAACCCAGAGCTGTTGGACATTCTACACCTAAAGAAATCCCAATCCCTCCGAGCTATATGCTCTAGGGACCTAAACCTTGTCACCACAATAAACAGGACATGCTGGAGGGATAGATTCCTGTCCCAGAGACTTCCCATACCCTGGAACAGGCTACCCATCTATGTCAAGCAAAGTTCTTCATTAGCACTCTTCAAGAAAAATCTTGATGAGTGGATAGGAAATAGGAAATACACCCCGGGGATTACTTCTGTGTCTCTGCTCGACAGTATCACAGGAAAATAACTTTCTTGGGTGGCGTAAGCCAGGGAACCTTGTTGGCTAGGCTTACATAGGCCCTTGGGCCGATAGTCTATTACCTAGCTATGAACCTATGAGGTCACCTCATCTCAAAAAACTGAGCATTACTGAATGCTAAGTCTACTATAACAGCTTGCATGCAAGAAGCTCTCTATGACCTTTCTAACTGCCACTTGCTTGAAAATCAAGTCTTCAGATTCCCAGTCTCTCCTAACTACTTAGCCCTGCCAAATATCGACCCTATGACAAATGATAGCCTTATGAGAGCCTTAATTCTACCTGTAGAACTCCCACCCAGTTCATAACCCTAGTCATAAGTCCCTAAGCCTAAAACTCCCTTACAGCTCCCTAACCCTAAATTCCCAACCCTCCCTAACCCTAAAACTTCCTTTCCACTTCCTAAATCTAAAACTCCCTTCACACTATCTAAACCTGATAAACCCTTCCCGCCCTTAATCCTAAGACTTCCCTCCTGCTCCCTGCTCCTAAAACTCCCCAAACCCTAAAATCCCACTCCACTCCCTCCTCATAGCTGCCACCTTTACTTTGATCCAACTAGAATAATGCGTTCAGGGAGGTGCAGCAGCTGCTTGCACAAGCTCATAATCATATTTGAGCATGAGTAACAGACTATACGAGCGGCAAGAAGCTTGAGTGCCTTGCTTTGAGACAGTGTTTTTTTTGAGTGCTTGGGACTCGAGCTCTTGTAGCCGAACCTTGAATGCATCAGTTTATTCCTTCTCGGACAGTGTGTGCACATTCTATTTGGTGCTGTACCCTCATTTCAGCTTCATCACCTCAAAGTCAAAGTCAAAGTAAACTTTATTGTTGATCAGATGTACCTAGCAGTGCAAGCTGAATGAAATTTTGCTGCTTGCACCCAGTGCAGCTTGCATGCAGACATAACATAACATATAATTAGAGGGACAGTAAGAGAGATTCACATAGTGTAATAGTTAGGATACTTGGCAACACATACATTTACCACATATTTGGACAATAAGACATAAGACAATATTATACCAGTAGATATTGCACATTGTGATTTACTTAGAATAATGCACATCCACATTAGCAGTGCAATAAACTCTGTTCATATTCCACATATATGGAGTGATAACTCTCTCTCTGGCTATTTCACTAATAGTAATAGAAGAAATCGGCTAACTGTTCAAGTTATTAAGCAATTGCCAGATAGTTACTATAGACAGTATACCACAGCTTGTGGCATACTGATCCTGTTATCTACTGTCATGCTTAACATTTGAGCTCAGCAGCATTATGAATGGAGAGAAGAAACGTCTGTTCAGTCTAGATGTTTTGCAGTGTAACCTGTGATATCGTCTACCCAAGGAAAGATGGAAGAACATGCTATGCGCAGGATGGGTGGGGTCATCTATTACCTTCCTAGCTCTTACTACACAACTAATCTTGTGCAGGTCATCCATGGATGGGATCGAGGAACCAATGATTTTTTATTCCTGTTCCTTGTCTTCAGTTTCCTATTTGCTGCTTTGCTATTTCGCTCTTTTAATGCCTGCAAGCAGCAGGTTGCTCAGTGTTACGTTGACGTTATGATATACTGACACTCTACCAGAGTCCATAGGATAAGGCCATTGCCCTGATGAATCCAGTGATAACTCACTTCAGCAGTATTTTACTGCTCCTTCCCCCACAGTTACTCCTCTAGCAAAATGAAAGTAAAATATGGTTGTATTCATGTTACATTCCCCCAAGCTGACAGTGCACAAATATAATACATACTCCATGGTCTCTGACACATTCCTCGCTGTGATCATCCCAATGGAAGATTAAAAACAATATGCAAAAAGCTTTTTTGGCATTTTGAGTACACCTTCCACTACCAAATATCGCTCACTATAAACGTGTCTGTCTAAATATGATGCAGGGTGTCATAAGATCCAGCAACTGACGCGTCATACGAGCAATGTCTATGAATGACTACTTGGGTCATGGGTAGCAGTTGCAGAAACTCTGTGCACATCTACACTAAGAAAAATTAAATGATACCCAGGAATACAAAACCAACATTTATGGCTAACACTACACCTCAGCGTCTTTAGGTCTATGCAGCTGTACTTTAAGTGTTTTCTATAGTCTTTTAAATCTATCCAATGAATGTTATTTTTTTTTTCAGTAAGACTACAGGTAAACCAACGTTGTCTAATTGCAAAGAAAAAAAGCCTGGCCGATAAATAGAAGTTATGTTCTTACCATAACGTTCCATGTTAGTTGTCTTCTTCTCGCCTTCTTCTTGCTGGATGGGTTCGGAGCCGACCTCGGCTCCGACTCGGCCACTCTAAAAGCTCGAGAGTTGGTTCCACCGGCTCGAGGCTCCCCTTATATCCCACAATGCTAGGCGAGAGTTACCTCAGATCTCGTTTGTAAGCTAACCCCAGCTTATAATAGTAACAGTATAACTCTAAACAGAGTCCACCTCTAACAACAGGAAGAAAGAAGGGTGACCTACATCCTGAACCAGAAAATATGCACAACAGCATATGCCTAAGAAAGAGGTGGTAGAAAGAGAGGTCACAATCACAACTCCTCTAGGTCTGTCCAGGCCAGGGGAAGGAGGTGGGGCAAGAAGAAGCGAGAAGACAACTAACATGGAACGTTATAGTAAGAACATAACTTCTATATGTTAAGTTGTCTATCTCGCCTTCATTCTTGCTGGATGGGACCGCGTCCCTAGCACCTTGTCCCGGGTGGCCTAACGGAACAGACTCCTGAGAACAGTGGAACCAAAGTTAGCTCTATGCCTAGAAGCTAAGTCCAACTTATAATGAGAAATGAAAGTGTGAGGAGTAGCCCAAGTAGCCGCTGCACAAATGGTGTCAATAGGCAGTCTGTCTTGGAAGGCTAAAGAAGTAGCCAAAGCTCTGGTGGAATGGGCCTTAGGTTTATTAGGCAGTTTTTGGTGTCTAATTTCATGTACAAGGGAAATCAAAGATGTTAGCCATCTGGATAATGATAATTTTGAAACTGAAAGTCCCTTTCTGCTTTCCGCATAGGAGACAAACAGCTGATCAGATTTCCTGAATTGTTTTGTTCTATCCAAGTAGTACCTCAATTGACGATGAACATCCAGGCAGTGTAATTTTTGTTCAGACCTATTGGAATATTCTGGAAAAAAGACAGGTAGGTCAATGCTTTGATTTAGATTTGACGTCGAGACCACCTTAGGCAAAAAGGACGGGTTAGTTCGTAAGGATACTCTGTCCTTATGAAACAATAGATAAGGAGGACGACAGCTGAGTGCTTGAAGCTCTGAAACTCTTCTAGCTGAAGTAATAGCTACCAGAAAAAGAGTCTTCCATGATAGCAATTTTAAAGAACAGGAGACTGCAGGTTCGAAAGGGGGAAGAATCAAAGAAGCAAGAACTAAATTTAGGTCCCAAGGAGAAGGAGGATTTCTTATAGGAGGTCTGAGAAGAAAAACTCCTTTCAAAAAGGCTTTGCAAAGCTTGTGGGACATTAAAGCAGATTCAGAAATACCCACATGAAAGTTAGAAATAGCTGCCAATTGAACTTTAAGAGTAGAGGGAGATGAACCTGCATGGAAGAGTTCAGCTAGAAAATCAAGGACTAATTGGATGGAAGCAGTGAAAGGATCTATGTCCTTTCCTTGAGCCCAATACGTGAAGCGTTTCCACTTACTCAAATAAATCTTCCGAGTGGAAGATTTATGGGAAGCTATCAAAATATCTCGAACAGAGTGAGATAATTGAGGAAGCCTGGCTAAGGTTGGAACTGGAGGAACCAAGCAGTGAGGTTCAGAGAGGGAGGAGCGATGAAACTGACCCGACTGATGGATCAAAAGATCTGGAACTAGGTCCAGATTCCACGGTCGCTCAAAAGAAATCGATGTAGAAAGGGGAACCACACCTGTCGAGGCCAGTAAGGAGCAATGAGGATCAATGAGGCCTTCTGAGCGATAGCTTTCTGTATCACTTGAGAGATTAGTGGGAAGGGAGGAAATGCATACAGAAGTCCCGGGGCCAAACTTGGACTAGAGCGTCTCTGCTGGGTTGGCCTGGTAAAGGGAATAGAGTGAAATATTCTCTGCACTTGCTGTTTTGGGGAGTAGCAAAAAGATCGCAGCAAGGCTGACCCCACTTGAGAAAAATTTCTCTCACAACAGAGTCTTTCAGAGACCACTCGTGAGGCATGAGGATAGCTCTGCTCAACTTGTCCGCAATTTGATTGGACTTCCCGGGGATGTGCGTTGCTATCAGAAACCGCTGAGAAGAAATCGCCCATTGCCACAGTCTGAGTGCTTCTCGACACAGGGGGTATGACCTGGTTCCGCCTTGTTTGTTGATGTACCACACTACAGACATATTGTCTGTCTGGATTGCAATCGTTCCCAAGGGAAGAAAGTCTTGAAGGGCTTGCAACGCTAAAAGCACTGCTCTCATCTCCAGAACATTTATGTGCAAGTGGCATTCGTTTGGTTGCCATGTGCCCTGGATCGTCCTGCCCTGATAATGCCCCCCCCACCCGATCAGGGAGGCATCCGTTGTCAGAGTAGCAACCGGAGGGGGTGGAACAAAGGGTCTTCCCAACAAGAGCTGAGTTGAAGACATCCACCACATGAGATGATTTTTGCACACTTGCGTGATCATAATGGTGTGAGACATTGGAAGTTGCTGGTATGACCATTGAGTAAAGAGCATCCATTGAAGGATCCGCATGTGGAATCTGGCTAATGGAAGCAGAGGTATGGCCGCCGCCATAATTCCCAACACTTTCAGAACTAACCTGGCTTTGATTCTGTTGTTGTTGAAAAGGAGTGAGACCAGTTTGTGAATGTCTGTTATTCTCTGATGTGTTAGTCTCGCAGACATGTTTACTGTGTCTAGATTTGCGCCTATGTAGGTAATAATGCGACAAGGCGACAAAACAGACTTTTCGCAATTCATTGAAATACCCAGCTTTTGACAAATGCGAAAAGTGTAATCCCTGGCCATCAGAAGGAGATGCTTGGTGGGAGCTGTGAGGAGCCAGTCGTCCAAATATGGAAACACCTGGAATCCTTGTCATCTCAGGTGAGAAGCTACCACTGCCATGCATTTGGTAAACACCGGGGGCAGTGGTGAGACCAAAGGGCAGGGCCCTGAACTGAAAATGACTGGTTCCCAGCCTGAAGCGGAGGAATCTTCTGGAGCGTCTGTTCATTTTATGTGATAGTACGCATCCTGAAGGTCACTAGAGCACATCCAGTTTCCTTTGCCCAAAAGGGGAAGGATGGATTGCAGCGTGACCATCGAAATCTTGTTTTCTTGACTGATCTGTTCAAGATACTGAGATCCAAAATTGGTCTCCAGTCCCCTGTTTTCTTTGGAACTAAAAAGAACCTTGAGTAGATTCGGATCCTTGCTGGTCTGCTGGAACTGGCTGAATTGCTCTTTTTGCAAGCAGTTTTGAAATCTCCAAAACCGCTAGATCCCTTTGAGCGGGTGGAACATCTGGAAGGGATTTTTGACTGATTTGGAATGCGAAGAAAGGGGATAGAATAGCCTTGAAATGATGGACTGTACCCATTTGTCTTGAGTCAGGGATAGCCAGGCTTCTGGGTACAGTGACAATCTTCCCACGACTGCCTCGAAGATGGGCAGTCGGGCAACACCTCAGGGATGCTGAAAGGGCTTGTCAGGAAGGCTTCCCGATTGCCCTGGTTCTCGGACCCCCTGCCCCTAGGGCGCGTCTACCATTGTTATTCCTGCCTCTGCCTCTGGCGGGAAACGACTCTGTCGTCAGGCGAAGTCCCTTGAGATTGTTTACGGAACCACATCTTTCCACCTTTCTGGCCTTTGGGGTAAGGCCTAGAAGGAGTAGAAAAACGGACTCCGACGGCAGAAAGGGTCTTGCCATCAGTTTCGCACCTGGTCAAGGTTTCTTTCACTTGAGGACCAAAGAGGGATGTTCCATCAAGCGGGTAGTTAGTGAAAGACGTCTTGAAGGGGTCCGCAAAATTGCATAGCCGCATCCAGGCATGCCTACGTAAGGCCACACCTGTCCCTGCGGCTCTACTCGCTCCATCAGCCGCGTAAGAAAGAAGGCGCATGGAGGAGTTGGTTATGGAGTTAAGGGTAGCCAGCTGCGTGTTCATCTTATCTTGGAAACCCGCAGCTGTAGGGTCCTTTAACATTTCACTCGCTTCCTTGATCAAGTCCCTTTGAAGACGAGTAAAATGGCACAGGTAGTTCAGCGACGCATGGTAAATGTCGCTGGCGAGAACATCCGCTTCCGTACCTGTCCATGGACCTAGATTCCTTGTTAGGTGGATGGACAGGTACTGAAGGATCAGCTAGCTCCTTCTTAGTGGCAGCAGCTACCACCATAGCATCCACAGAAACTCCTTTTGTTAAGAACTGTTTGTCTGCTGGTGCCGTTATGAACTTGGAGGGTCTCCTGGGAGTGGGGTCCACTGAATCAGGAGCCGTCCATGCCTTCTTAGCAACCACCTGCATGAGGGGGTCAAAGGGGGGGGACACCCAGGAGGTGGAAGGACGAGAGCCAAACGCCTCAAGATACACAGATTCGTCCTCCGAAGGGTTGAGGGCTGGCCAATTTCCCCTCTGCTTCAGGATCTCTAGAATGTCTGCAAATGAGACATCTTCAGAAGGGGAACGGGGGGAACCCTCAGAATCATCCAAATCTGTGTCTGACGTGATGGACTCAGGTGAGTCAATGTGTTTCCTCTTACACTTCCTCTTCCGAGGGGGCTCTTCTGCCAAATCAGGAGAGGCCTCGGAAGAGGATGAAATCCCCACAGGGGGTTCCTGAGGAGCTGGCTCTCTGCGGTCCGGGATGAGGGAGTGAGTCGACTTGACCTGAGGCACCGTAGAGGGAGGGGCGGACGGAGCCGACTGTGGAGTAGAGCCAGGCTCTAACACACTCCGCATGACCTCGAATGCACCCCTGTCAGGCAGAGCCAGAGGTCCCCGCTCCGAGAAGCTAAGAACCCCCCTCGGCACCGACAGTAATGGCTCCGAGGCCGATGTCGGAGCCGAACTCACCAGCGCCGAAGCACCGAGAGGAGAGGGGGTGGGACAAGGGTCCGATGCCACTCACCCCTCGGAGCCGGCGAGGAAGTCGGCGCCGAGATTCTTCCAAGGAAGAAATCGGAGCCGGCGGAGCCGAAGACAAATGTATCGGGTCCGGCGCTATCACAGTCTCGGTTCCGACGCGACCCGGCTCCGAGCTCAAGAGAGTCGAAGGAGGAATATATTGATGGACCGGGGCAGGCATCGACTGATGAGTCGGGCTCTGAAGCATCTGGGCCAGTGCCTCGGACTTAAGAAGTCGACTCACTACCCTCTGAAGGTCATGATCCGACAGCCTCGATGACCTAGAGGAGTGAGATCTTTGGCTCCGTTCAGACAGCAGGGGAGATCCTGGAGCTGAATGAACGGAGCCAAGAGATGGTGACCTGGACCTCTTTTTAGTTGTCGGCTCCGAAGGTCTGGTCGGAGCCGACACAGGAACTTCTAATACCTCGGCTCCGGCCGGAGCCGAGGGAACCGCAGAAACTGTGGACTGAGACTCATCGGCTCCAGTCGGAGCCGATGTAGGCAGAGGTTTAGAAACCTTAGGTCTCGGCTCAGTTGTCGGAGCCGAAGACCTAGATGCCTTAGAGGGCTTCCCTGTAGAAACAGAAAGGGAATCCTCTGGCTTGAGTAAGCCCCTTAAGATCAATTTATTTTTTCTTTCCTGCAGGACCCTGGGGCTGAAGCCATGGCACACAGCACAGGAGTCCTGCAGGTGCAAAGGTCCCAGACAGTAGACACAAGAAGTGTGAGCGTCTGTCAGAGACATTTTCTGACAGCACGCATCACACTTCTTGAATCCGGAGACCTTTGCTTCCTTAGACATTTCTAAAGGTGTAATTAAACACACACACAAACACACTAATTACACCCTGTCAAGTTTAAATTATAATAAACCACTAACTAGGTTTTTAAAATAAGAAATAATACACACACTCCACTAGGGAAAGAGAAAAGGCCTGTAGGCCCAAGGGAAGAACCTAAAGTTCTTGAGGGAAAAAAACGGGAATTTTTTAGAAGGGGATAAAAATTTCTCTAAACTAAGGGAAATAAGTAAAAATATTAAAATTAAAGGGGTTTTAATAGACTAACTTACACAATAAAAGTCACTTACCAAGAACCGGTAGAAAACCAACACCTCGATAGCTGTAGCGGCAAACGAGATCTGAGGTAACTCTCGCCTAGCATTGTGGGATATAAGGGGAGCCTCGAGCCGGTGGAACCAACTCTCGAGCTTTTAGAGTGGCCGAGGTCGGCTCCGAACCCATCCAGCAAGAATGAAGGCGAGATAGACAACTTAACATCATTTCTTTAATAATGTGTGCTGCAGAGATGGTTAAGTATTAGTGTGTTCTGTTATAAATTACTCCAAGTTTTTTTTTTTCTTTAATTTAAACCATACTGAGGAAACCAGGGGCAAAAGGCAAGTACTTTCTCTTAAATGTCAGAATTTTCACTCAGGCTCTATAATGCTCTAAACTGTTTAAAAAATAATGAAATCATTTGAAATATAATAACAAAAGCTTTATTTCAGTGACAGAAGATTCATTAAAAAAATAAACAGTATTTTCTCAATGTCTCATTTTTGATGTCTATGTGAACATATTTTGCTAAAAGCATTTTTATTATACAAGTTACTAAATTTGTGTTTCTATTTCCTAGTCAATGTCCATCTGGTTTTATGTGCATGAAAGCTGGCCGAAACCCCAACTATGGTTACACAAGCTTTGACACATTTAGCTGGGCCTTCTTGTCCTTATTTCGACTGATGACACAAGACTATTGGGAAAACCTTTACCAACTGGTAGGTTGGTGGTGCTGACCAATATATGCCACATATGCACATAGGTACTTTAATAACAGATGTACTACACAGACAGGTGTGTGTGTGCTAGCATTTAAATCAGATGTGATTATTCCTGCAGATGACTGCCTGTGTTCATACTATATAACATACTAATATGTTTTGTGGTACTAAGGATTTACAAATAATACCAAATGATTTTTATGAACAAAACCATTTTGCTAGTATAACTCTGCCCTATATTTCTGATAAGCCAGTGTTGATGTCCTGTTGAGTACGATACTGAATAATTAAATGGCTCGCCATGTCCTGATGGCAAATTGGTCAGATAAGCATTGACATGCAAAATAAATCCTGCAATAATGAATGCAGAAGAAGCGTGTCAAACACTGTTCAATACAGAGCTTGTTTTTTTTTTTTAACAGGTCATCTGTATATAATAGTTTTGCTGATTTTCTGCAGGAAGTGCATACTTGGACATGCCCCTATTATTTATGGATTAAGCCGCTTAATCATGCCTTAAGACAAATCACATTAAGTGTGGGTAAATTACACAGTGCCCCACATCCTGCAATGTCTTAGCACTTAATGAGACTTCTGATAAGTGAATTATCTGTCTTTTGTTGGCCTCTTGTTTCTAATAGCACCCCTAAAGATAAGCTGTTGCAGCCTGAAGCAGTAGCCTGCAAATGATAGGCGCTCTGTTTTGTTTCAGCTGTAAATGTCAGCACACAACAGATATGCACACACACACACACACACACACACACACACACACACACACACACACACACACACACACACACACACACACACACACACACACACACACACACACACACACACACTGCCTGTTTACTGTTTGCATCTCAAAGGTGGGAAATGTTCATTATGAGTGTGGCCTTGAGCACATCAATTAACTTATTACTCTTGTTAACTTGTAGCAAGTCCTTACAGTCTTGTCTTAAAAACAGTAGGACTATTCAGTTTACTTTCTTTGCAGAACTTAAATCACATGTGGAAACAGCTTAAGTGGTCAGCTACCTGGGTAGTTGTATTTCCTTTTTGCTGATGGAGCCACTCATTCTGTTGCATTGACTGGTCACTCCTGTTTCATTTAGTGGTCATTTTGTTTCCTGCAGTCAGTCATGTTTGATTTACTGGTCATTTTGTTTCCTGCATTGCTGTAAATGTTCATGAATGCCTTAAGATGTGCATGCTTGAAATATCAAACTCTGTTTGATCCAATCTTCTGTTGTTTTCTGTGAACACAGAATATATTTTGCCTAGTTGGGATGCACTCTCACATTAAAGTGTAACTCTTCTTTATTACTCATATTTTGATATTTCAGTGCTTAGCAGTTAACAGACTTTACAAATTTACAGCCTAGTGCAGACAAGCCACTATTGTAGCAACAAATTATCTAGAATTCTCCTAACAATTAAATGCCCAGTCTCAACCTATAAAAGAATGCACAAAACACTAAGGCCAATGTAAACACTCTTCTCTTTTGATCCAATACAATGTATCACTTTTCTTTCCCCAAAAGGAAGAACTACTACTGGAAAAAGAGTCCTTCACCCTCAGCTATAAAACAGTCTCCCCACTGAGGCCACCACATGCAAAAAGCATATCTCAAAGCCCTACAAACATACAAAAAACATATCTCAAAGCCCTACAGACATACAAAAACCATGTCTCAAAGCCTTACAAACCACCTGTAACATCACCTGCAGATATCTGTGTCACTCTGGCTCCAAGAAAAGAACACCACTGCTTCCTTTTGGGTAAAGCCAAAAGGTTACCTTTGGGACTCAGAACCACTCTACTTGTAACAGGCCTAGACTTCAAATTCACTAACGTTAACTCATTAACCTTCCTGGCAAGCCCACTACATGACAGAAACCACTCTTTACAACTGTAGATCCTTCCCAGCACATATCTCTACCCTTCAGGCCCCTTATGTAAACCTGCACTCTACTGAATATGCCTTCTCTGTTTTTGGCCCTAATATCTGGGCTACTACCACTCCACTTAGAAAATGTATTACGCCCTTTCCAAAATTTCAGTCAGAACTAAAATCTTCCTTCTTCAAACAAGCAAAATGTTACTGCTTCCATAACAGTGGAGTCACATAAATCACCATAAAACCCCACTATTCAGCAAAAGTTCTATATTAATTATACTTGAAAACGTGCATATTCCTTCTGATAACATCACAGATATACTGTAACTACGAACAGTGTAATTGTTATTGTTTAAAAAAGTTACATTCTGTCTGACATTGATAACATTATAGTGTAACTGCTGTGTGTTATTTTTGACCTGACTGGACAGCTCATGTACCCCCAGTCTGAGCCTGAAAATGGTCCAGTAGAACAAGTGCTCTGCTCAAGTCAAACAATACAAATAAATAAATAAAACAATATTGCAAGTGTTCTTTGCTTAATGAAAAAAAATCCATGTTCACTTTACTGTCTCAAATCTTCTGTTTTGGGAGCACAGAGCATACTGTGCATTGTTAGGATGTGCTCTCATACTAAAGCAAAAATTCATCTTTAATGGTTTCGCAATGAATTATAGTCCATGTATGCATATTAAATATTAGTTATCACATTTACATACTTGTACTCATAAAATACATATAAATATAACTTGTTTTATTCTAGCAGCTTTCACAGTTAATACTATTATTTTTAAAGTGTCTTTAATGTCTTTGTGGTCCTTCATTATATTTGGTTTTTACTTTTATTCCTCTTGTAAGATGTTGAGAGCTATGTGCCATTAGATAACATCTTCCATTAACTGCTAGTAACTGGATAAGCAGGTGATTCCAGTTAGGCAAGCTTCCAGCCTTCTGCTACTAACAAGAATTGTGTTATGTGATTGTGAATCACACTAAACCAATTACATTTTTCATAAGACTGTATTAAGTGACAATCATACCACTTGTGAAGACTAGTAGAGATGGGTGAAGGCGGCCAGCCTAGCCAGATAGAATTGTGCAGATAATTCTATCATTTGTAAATGCGAAATGTTGAACTTAAAACAATGTGGCAACACTGCCATCTGCTGTAAAGAAAGCTAAGTCAAGCATTTCTTGTTGGTCCTTTGAAATTAAAATTATTTCATCACTGACTTTCATGTTTGCAATTCGGCTCTGGCTGGGCTAGATGAAGGCTTCCTGCCTATTGTTTTAAAGCTACAGTTAATGACCATAATTTACATATGGAATGTCCTTTATTGCTCTAAGTGTAAAAAATGTAAATGTAGTTTCTGTCAGCCTGGGAACACCTGGAAAGTGTAAAAAGATGATGTTTATCAGAACTGCAATAGCAATTTAAACAGTGAGAATTAGAAGTTATGTACATACCATAACGTTCCATGTTAGTTGTCTTCTCTCGCCTTCTTTCTTGCTGGATGGGTTCGGAGCCGATCCTCGGCTCCGACTCGGCACTTGCTAAGCTCAAGAACTCATTTTACCAGCTCGAGGCAACCCTATATCCCATGTTGCAAGGCGTGACTACCTCAGATCTCGTTTGGTAGCTAGAAGAAAACCCTGCCAAAAACACTTCTTCCCAAGGAAGAAGATTACTAAATGTAGGAGAAACTAGGCCAATAGCCGCTAACAATAATGAGTCTTCCTACTGGGAACTCTTGGAAAGAGTGACAACACCCCCAAAAAAGGGTACAACCTCAAGATCAGTCCAGGCCAGGGGAAGGAGGGAGGACGAAGAAAGAAGGCAGAGAAGACAACTAACATGGAGCGTTATGGTATGTACATAACTTCTAAATGTTAAGTTGTCAACTCGCTTCATTCTTGCTGGATGGGACAGCGTCCTAGCACCTCTATCCTGGGTGGCTCAATGGAACAGACTCTTGAGAACTGTGGAACCAAACTTAGCCCTGTCCCTGGAGGCCAAGTCCAATTTGTAATGAGAGACAAAGGTGTGAGGAGTGGCCCAAGTGGCTGCTGCACAAATGGTGTCAATAGGTAGCCTAGCCTGAAAGGCTGTGGATGTGGACAGGCTCCTGGTAGAATGTGCTTTTGGTTTTGAGGACAGTTGCTTGCCTCTAAGAAGATAAACATAAGAAATGATAGAAGACAGACATCTGGATAAGGTCACTTTAGAGACTGGGAGACCTTTTCTGTTCTCTGCATAGGAAAGAAATAGTTGATCAGATTTTCTGAATTGTTTAGTTCTGTCCAAATAATATCTGAGTTGACGATGGACATCCAAGCAATGAAGTTTTTGTTCAGCTTTGTCCGAATAATTAGGGAAAAAAACTGGCAAATCAATAGATTGATTAATATTCGTCTGGGAAGCAACTTTGGGCAAAAAAGATGGATTAGTTCTTAGAGATACCCTATCTTTGTGAAAAACCAAGTATGGGGAACGGACAGAAAGGGCCTGAAGTTCAGAAACCCTTCTAGCTGAAGTAACAGCAACCAAGAAAATTGTTTTCCAGGAAAGAAACTTTAACGAGCATGTAGCAGCCGGTTTGAAGGGGGGTAGAATCAAGGATGCCAGCATTAAATTCAAATCCCATTGCGGAGGAGGATCTCTGATTGGAGGCTTCAGGAGAAAGATACCCCTCAGAAAGGCTTTGCAAAGCTTGTGGGACATTATGTTTTGATCCGCTAAACCAACATGAAAATTAGAGATAGCTGCCAATTGGACTTTAACTGTAGAAGAAGAAGACCCCGATTGAAAAATCTCTGCTAAGAAGTCCAAAACTGAATGCACTGGAGCAGTAAAGGGATCTATGTGTTTAGACTTTGCCCAGAAAGAAAAATGTTTCCACTTACTAGCATAAATCTTTCTGGTGGAGGACTTTAGAGAAGCTACTATGATATTTCTAACGGGGTTAGAGATCATAGGAAGCCTGGCTAAGGAAGGAAGTGGAGCAACCAAGCAGTGAGGTTGAGAGAATGAATGGCCCGGTGCGGTTGACCCGACTGGTGGGTCAGAAGATCTGGAACTGGGTCCAGATGCCAAGGCTGCGCCAGGAGATGACGATGCAGGGACGGAAACCAAATTTGTCGAGGCCAGTAAGGGGCAATGAGGATCAACTTGGCTCTCAATACGGTAGCTTTCTGAATAACTTGTGGTATCCGTGGAAATGGAGGAAAGGCATACAGAAGTCCCCGAGGCCAATCCTGGGTCAGAGAGTCTCTTGGGGAATGGCCTGGTAGAGGAAAGAGGGTGAAGAAGTCCGGGCATTTGCTGTTTTGGGGTGTAGCAAAAAGGTCGCAGGAAGGGAAGCCCCACTTCTGAAAAATCTCGTCCACTACCGATTGTTTGAGAGACCACTCGTGTGGCATGAGAATAGCTCTGCTCAGTCTGTCCGCTAAGAGGTTGGATCTCCTGGGGATATGCGTTGCTATCAGAAACCGATGAGAGGAGATTGCCCATTGCCAAAGTCTGAGAGCTTCTCGACACAGTGGATAGGACCTGGTCCCGCCCTGCTTGTTGATATACCAGACTACAGACATGTTGTCCATCTGAACTGCAATAGTCCCTAAGGGAAGAAAGTCGCTGAGGGCTTGCAACGTTAAAAGCACTGCTCTCATCTCTAGGACATTTATGTGCAGATGGTATTCTATGGGTTGCCAAGTCCCATGGACCATCCTGCCCTGATAATGCCCCCCCCACCCAATCAGAGAGACATCCGAAGTGACTGTGGCAACCGGAACTGGGGGAACAAACAGTCGGCCCTGATGGAGCAGAGGAGAAGACATCCACCAGGTTAGATGACTCTTGCATGATTGCGTGACGAAAATCTCGTGACTCATTGGGAGCTGCTGGAATGACCACTGAGCGAACAACATCCACTGCAGAAGCCGCATGTGGAAGCGGGCTAAAGGTAGTAGTACAATGGCCGCAGCCATAAGACCCAGAACCTTCAGGACAAATTTGGCTCTGATCTTCTTGCTGAGTAATATGATCCGAACATACTTCTGGATGTCCAGAATTCTTTGTTTTGTGAGTCTGGCTGACATGCTGACAGTGTTTAATTCTGCGCCTATAAAGGTAATAGATTGGCAAGGCAACAGAGAAGATTTTTCGAAGTTTATTGAAATCCCCAATTGTTTGCAGGTTTGCAGAGTGTAGTCCCTGGCCTCGAGAAGTTGATGCCTGGTGGTGGCGTAAAGGAGCCAGTCATCTAGATACGGAAACACCTGGAATCCTTGACGTCTCAGATGAGCCGTAACCACTGCCATACATTTGGTAAACACTCTGGGGGCTGTAGTGAGGCCAAAGGGCAGGGCTTTGAATTGAAAATGACTGGACCCCATCCGAAAGCGGAGAAACCTTCTGGAGCGCCTGTGAATCTTTATATGATAGTACGCATCCTGAAGGTCTATTGAGCACATCCAGTTGTCCTTGCCCAAAAAGGGTAGAATGGACTGAAGCGTGACCATCTGGAACCTGGCCTTCTTGACAAACTTGTTTAGTTTGCTGAGGTCTAAAATTGGTCTCCAATCTCCCGTCCTTTTGGGGACCAAAAAGAATCTTGAGTAGATGCCGGATCCTACTTGGTCTGCTGGCACTAGTTGGACGGCTCTTTTTGCTAGGAGCTTTGATACCTCCTGCTTTGCCAATTCCCTTAGACCGAGTGAGACGTCTGGAAGGGATTGCTGAGAAACGGGAAACCTCTCGAAAGGGATATTGTAGCCCTCGGATATGATCGACTGTACCCATTTGTCTTGAGAGAGGGAACGCCAGGCTATTGGGTACAGCGACAATCTTCCCCTGACTGCCTCCAAGGGTGGGCAGTCGGGCAACACCTCAGGGATGCTGGAAGGGTTTATCATGGAGAGGCTCCCTGCTACCCTGATTCTGCGGACCCCCTCTGCCCCTAGGGCAGCGCCTATTATTATTACCCCCTCTGCCTCTGGGGGTAAACTGACCACGTGTGTCCGGCGTGACTCCTTGAGATTTACAGAACCACATTTTCCCCTCCCTTCTGACCCTTTGGATAGGGTCTTGAAGGGGTGGAGAAATGGACTCCTACGGCAGAAAGGGTCTTGCCGTCTTGTTCACACCTGGTCAATGTATCCTTCACCTGAGGCCCGAACAAAGCCGAACCGTCAAAGGGGGGATTGGTGAAGGACGCCTTAAAAGGGTCTGCGAAACTACAAAGCCGCATCCAGGCTTGACGCCTAAGTGCCACTCCTGTGCCTGCGGCCCTACTCGCTCCATCGGCTGCATAAGAAATGAGCCGCATGGAGGAGTTAGTCAAAGAATTGAGGATTCCTAGCTGTGAGGCAATCTTTTCTTGAGCCCCAGCCACTGAAGGATCCTGAACCACTTCAACTAGTTCCTTGAGAATGTCTCTCTGAAGTCTGGTAAAGTGACAAAGGTAGTTCAGCGAACGCATAGCAAAGGTCGCTGAAGAAAACATCCGCTTACCGTACCTATCCATGGTCCTAGAGTCCTTGTTAGGAGGATGGACAGGCACAGAAGGATCAGCAAGTTCCTTCTTGGTGGCCGCCACCACCATAGCATCAACAGGGATGCCCTTAGAAAGAAACTGTTTGTCTGAAGGGGCTGTAATGAATTTGGAGGGCCTCCTAGGAACTGGTTCCACAGAATCTGGGCTGCCCGCCTTCGAGCCACCACTTGCATGAGTGGGTCGAAAGGCGGAGACACCCAGGAGGTGGAGGGTCGAGATCCAAAAGCCTCCAGGTATACCGACTCATCCTCGGAGGGGTCAATGGAAGGCCAGTTCCCCCTCTGCTTAAGGAGTTCTGGGATGTCTGAAAAGGAGACATCCTCAGAGGGGGACCGTGGGGAGCCCTCCGACTCATCTAAGTCGGTATCTGATGTAGTAGACTCAGGGGAGTCTGTGTGCTTCCTCTTACACGTCCTCTTATGCGGGGGTTCTCCTGCAGGATCAGGAGAAACCTCGGAAGAGGAAGTTCTTCCCAATGGGGAAACCTGGGGCGATGGATCTCTGGGTCCGGGAGCAAGAGACTGGCAAGAGACATCAACAGGCACCGAAGATGGAGGAGCTAAAGGAATAGACCGTTGACCTAGCTCAGGGGCTAGGACACTCCTCATCACCTCGAAGGCTCCTCTCCCAGGGAGGCCAGAAGAATCCCGCTCCGAAGAAACAGGAATCCCCGGCCCCACCGAAAGAGAAGGCTCCGAAGCCGATGTCGGTGCCGAACTCACCAATGCCGAAGCTCCAAGAGAGAGAGCAGGGTCGGACAAGGGTCCGATGCCACTCGCCCCCTCAGAGCCGACAAGGGAGACCCGACGACCAGATCCCTCCAAAGAAGGTCTGATGGAGGAGATCGGAGCCAAAGACATCGGAGCCGAAAGGGGAAGTATCGGCTCCGGCGCACCCACGGTCACCGTTCCGAGAAACTCCTGCTCCGAACTCTTAAGGAGAGTCGGAGGAGGAAGTTCAGGGGGATGAGAAATAGCAGACGTCTGTTGAGACGGGCTATGGAGCATTTGGGCTAGTGCCTATGACTTCAACAGTCTGCTTACCACCCTCTCTAAATCATGGTCTGACAGCCTGGAAGATCTTGAAGATCGGCTCCGATGGCTCCGCTCCGACAAAAGAGGAGATCCCGGAGCCGAACGAATCGACTCCAGGGAAGGAGACCGAGATCTCTTCCTGGATGGAGCCATCGGAGCTGATGACCCCTCGGCTCCAGATGGAGCCGAAGACTTTTCGGCTCCAATACTGGATAAAGACACGTCGGCTCCAGCCGGAGCCGACAAAGTAATGGGTATTTGTGTATCGGAGCCAGACGGAGCCGACACTACAACCTCCAAAGTGGAAAGATCGGCTCCAGCCGGAGCCGATCTCGACTCCGAAGGAGTCGGAGCCACAGCCGAAGGCTTGAGAACTACAGCCTGGGCCTTAGATGGCTTAGAGGGCTTAACCGTCCCAGCCTTGGTCGGAGAACCCTCTGGCTTTAACATGCCACGAAGAATAAGCTTATTTCTTCGTTCCTGCAGGACTCTCTGGCTAAAGGAGTGACAGATAGCACAGGAGTCCTGCAGGTGTAAAGGCCCCAGGCAGTACACACAAGAAGTGTGACCGTCTGTCAGAGACATTTTCTGACAGCACGAGTCACACTTCTTGAAGCCTGAGACCTTCACTTCTTTAGACATAATTATGTCCAAATATACACAGACACACAACAATCACACAGTTAACCCACAAAAAACACACCAACACTAACCTGACAGGAATTAACTGAGAGGGAGGCTTAAGGGGTTGGAGGGTGGCCTAATGGTTAAGGTGTTTGCCTTACAAACACAAGGCGGGCAGTTAGCTTAGTATTAACCTATGAACCTATGAAGAAAGGAAATAAATCCGGACGTAAAAGAGAAGGAATATAGGGTAGGAGATTAACTATATGTATTTATATAACCCAATAGATGACAGAAAGAAAAGGGAGAAAAAAACCCTGACTAATCTTATACAAATTCAAGCTTTACCTGAGCTGGTAAAAAGGAGACCTCTTCGCGAAGCGGCAAACGAGATCTGAGGTAGTCACGCCTTGCATCATGGGATATAGGGTTGCCTCAAGCTGGTAAAATGAGTTCTCGAGCTTAGCAAATGCCGAGTCGGAGCCGAGGATCGGCTCCGAACCCATCCAGCAAGAATGAAGGCATGTTGACAACTTAACATCCAGAGATTATTATGCATTTTTGTCTTGATATCCAACTCATCAGCACTCTGCCTGTTGTCTTATGTAAGTTATCTTAGACTTGTGTTTTCCTTTAGAAAGCTAGGAATTAAAAAGTTTAGACTAAGTGTTTTTCTGTGATGTCAGATCTGTACTACTAATTTATAAGTATTTCTGTGTGATCTTTGAACTCTTTTGACTAGCACTGTGCAGTAGAAAGTACTGTCTTGTGGTTTTAATTATTTATTATTACATATTTAAAACCTTTTAACTGTGGCTGGGTTTTGTGTAGAGATAAGTTAAGCTCTAAGAGTACATTGCATGTATATAAGGATCCTGTACCAGGTTACTCTAATAAGCCTTGAGACTGTTTAGTCACATCTACCAATTGGATAATAATATTGCACAGTAATAATTGGACACCCTTTTAAGGGTCTTTGGGTAGCTAATAATATTAGCTGGGTGGTGGCAGCCGGTACTACCGTATAGTCTGGGTAAAAGGGGCACAGCTGGAGAACATGTGCCAGTCTTCCCCAGAAGTGTCTGTGTCGTTGTATAAACTTATCTCAAAGTGTGTGTGTGTGTCAGCTACTTGGGCAGGGACACGAAGCACTGGTTGGATAGAGAGGGTGCTGGAGATTTTAGCTTGCCCAGCTAGGCTGAGATCTGGACCCTATAGCTGTGCCAGTGGGGAGTCTTATTGGGGACCTGGGGAGCAACAGAGCGACCAGCCCCAGACTGACTGTGAGCTTTGTGTGCTCTTAAGGGAAATTGCAATTTACTGTGTGTATGTGTTATCCTTTCCTCATATATGAGATGCCCTCTCTGGTCTTAGTGGTGAGGATTGAGGCTCCTTGATTGCTGGGCCAGGGCACGGGCGTCATACCACTTATCAAAGCACTTGATGTCATCACAAAGCAAGCCTTGCATTTTTAACTTGCATTAATTTATGGGCTGCATTTCCGTCTGGGAAAGGCATTGGCTTAATTAACCTGACTGATGCACTTTACACCCCGTATCATCTTACTCATGTGCGTTAGCCTTAATCGTAATCCTAACCAAACCACTGCTCCTAATCCTGCACATTACATTAATAAAAACCCTTTCCCTAACAGTACCACTACGCAAGAGAAAAGGAAACAGAATAAATCCATAGAAAGCCAAGGATTGCCGGTTTACACACCAGAAGTAATTTTATTGTGCATAATCAGCTACAAAATCCACATAAATCTACATGAACGTGCCAATACGTTTTCATAAAAATACTTCATCAGATGAAACACCGGACATGCTAAAAGCTCCCTATTTATACCATAAACCACTAAACATCATTAATTAACTTAATTAAACCAATTAAAACATCTCAGAATAATTGAAGGCATTTCAAAACTATAAACTACTAAAATATAACGTATAGAATGCAAGAATAAAATGGTCATAAATTAAGCTTAGTAAAAATTTTTGACAAAACCAGTTATAACACAAAACCAGTTAACAAATGCCATGGTTCAAAAAAAAGATGTTATGTACTCACCATAACATTCCATCTGAGTAGTTTTACTTCATTTGTCTTCAACCTGTGGGATCAGATCTGTATTGGATCCGAGCCAGCAACTTTACTAGCATCTGCTCTGAGCTCCAAGCTCCTCCCCTTATCCATAATACACCTCCACTACCTTCCATCCCCAGATCGAGTTTGCTGAACCTTATACTGATAACCCGACCTAAAAAAATATTGTGACCTATAACTACAGCCCGTAGAATGTTCATATGCCAAGGTCCGGGGGAAGGAGGGAAGGACGGTTTAAAACAAATGAAGTAGAACTACTCAGATGGAACGTTATGGTGAATACGTCACTTCTTTATCTGAAGTAGTTTACTTCATTTGGTCTTCAACCTGTGGGACAGAGTCCCCAGCTACTAAACTCCTGGGAGGTCCTCATGGAAGGATATTCCGGAGCACCACAGAACCAAAGAATGCTCTCCTTCTGGAAGCCAAATCCAATTTGTACTGAGAAATAAATGTATGAGATGAGGACCAAGTAGCTGCAGAACAAATATCCAAAGACACTCTAGACCAAAAGGCTGCAGATGTAACCATGGACCTAGTGGAATGATCTTCCACCTGACCTGGAAGAGATATGCCTCTGTCCTGATAGACCTGAGGGATGCATGAAGAACTCCATCTAGCAATAGTGACCTTGGAGATAGGTTTCCCCAAAAAGGGTTTATATAAAGATACAAACGATCAGATTTACGGAAATTTTTTGTGCTGTGTAAATAGAATCATAACTGTCTATGAACATCCGACAGGTGGAGTCTGTATTCCATTTTGTTAGAAAAATTAGGAAAAAACACAGGCAAATTGATGGTCTGATTGATATTGACTGTTGATGCCACTTTAGGAAGAAAGGATGGATTGGTTCGAAGGGAAACCGTATCTTTGTGAAAAATCATGTAAGAAACTTTGATGGACAAGGCCTGTAATTCTGAAACCCTTTTGGCAGAGGTAATAGCCACCAGAAAAGCTGTTTTCCAAGATAAATATTTCAGATCTGCTGTTGCAGCAGGCTTGAAATGCGGAGCAACCAAAGCTTGAAGAATCATATAAGGTCCCATGGGGGAACAGGATCTTTGACCAGGGGCATAACAAAAAGGTGCCTTTAATAAAGGCTTTACACAGTCTGGAAGAGGCTGAAGAGGCAGAATTCTTGCCCAGATGAAAAGGAGAGATGGCAGACAACTGAACCTTGACAGTAGAAGAACTAGCTCAGTGTTGAAAAATATCAGCTAGAAAATCAAGAATGGTGGAAATAGGAGCCATGAAAGGGTCTAAACTCCTTTGAGAGGCCCAAAAGGAAAAATATTTCCACTTGCTGCGGTAAACCTTCCTGGTCGAAGACTTATGAGCAGCCATCAAAATAGATCTAACTGAGGAGGATAGTCCAGGAGTCCTAGCAATCACGGGAACTGGAGCAGCCAAGCTGTGAGCTTCAAACTGTCCAGATTCAGATGAGGCACCCCCGAAGGGTGTGAAATTAGATCCTGCATGGGATCCAGGATCCAAGGCGGAGCCAGAAGGTGAGACCAAAGGAAGGGAAACCATACCTGGCAAGGCCAGAACGGAGCAATGAGGATCACTTTGCTCCCCAGTCGACGAGCTTTCTGTAGAAACCTCAGAATAAGAGGTACTGGCGGGTAAGCATACAGAAGAATGGGAGGCCAATCATGAACTAGAGCATCTCTGGGGGACTCTCCTGGCAGGCGGTTCAGAGTGAAAAACTTGCTACACTTCAGATTGGAAGAAGATGCAAAGAGATCGCAACAAGGTTGATCCCACTTGCTGAAGATCTGTTTCACTACTGAAAGATTCAGAAACCACTTGTAAGGCATCAGAATGGCCCGACTTAGCCTGTCCGCTAGGATGCTGGACTGTTCAGGAATGTGCATTGTGATGAGAAAGCGACCCGTGGAGATCACCCATTCCCACACTCTCATGACCTCGCAACAAAGGGGGTAAGATCTGGTCCCTCCTTGTTTGTTGATATACCAGACCACTGACATGTTGCCTGACTGAATTGCAATCGTTCCCAGAGGAAGAAAGGCATGAAGGGCCTGCAATGCTAGAAGGACAGCCCTCATCTCTAGGACATTTATGTGCAAGCTGGTCTCTATAGGGGACCACAGGCTTTGGATTGTCCTGCCAGAACAATGCCCCCCCACCCGAATTGGGAGGTGTCCGTGGTCACTGCGGCTTAGGCCGGGGCCGGAACAAAGGGTCATCTCTCCAAAATGTCCGGAGAACACATCCACCATATGAGAGATGACCGACAGACTCAACTGAGTTGAATTGGATAGTTCCAACAGGGACCATTGTACAGCTAGAGTCCACTGTAGAATTCTCATGTGTAACCGGGAATACGGGAGAAGAGTTATGGTCACCACCATTGAGCCTAAGGCCCTCAACACAGATTCCGCCATTGGGAGATGAGCTGGTAGATCAGGGAGACATGCATCCTCAGGTTTTGAACTCTCTCCGAGGTCAGGAAGATTTTGCACTGAGGAGTATCTATCCTGGCACCAATGTAGTCTATTACCTGTACAGCATCTAGGAGAGATTTGGATGCATTGATTGTGATCCACAAACACAGGGCAAGAGTCAGGAAATCATCCCTGGTTTGGGAGAGTAGATGCCTGGTTGGAGCAGTGAGGAGCCAATCGTCCAGGGACGGATAGACCTGAATCTCCTGAAGCCTCAGGTGAGCCGCTACCACTGCCATCACTTTGGTAAACACCCTGGGGGCTGTTGTGAGACCAAAGGGTTGGGCTCGAAATTGGTAATGATTGACTCGTAGCCGGAAGCAGAGGAACCTCCTGGAGCTTCTGTGCATTTTTATGTGATAGTAAGCATCCTGGAGGTCTAAAGAGCACATCCAGTCACTCTCTTGCAGGTACGACATGATGGACTATAATGTAATCATCCAGAACTTCTCTTTGGCAACTGACAGGTTCAGGGTAAAAAGGTCCAGAATGGGGCTCTTAAGTCCCCTGTTTTCTTTGGCACCAAAAAAAAACCTGGAGTAGAAGCTTGATTCAGACTGATGTTGGGGGACGGTTTCGATGGCTCGTTTTTCTAGCAGCTTGAGGATTTCCTGTGCTGCTGCCTCCATTTGTGTGGCTCATATGTCTGGGAGGTGTCTGGGAGATTTGGGGGACCCCACAAAGGGAATAGACTATCCTCTGGATATAATCTGCAGCACCCAGTGGCCTGATGTTATGGACTCCCATACCACTAGGTGCAAGGACAATCATCCCCCGACTGCCTCCAGAGTAGAGCAGTCGGGCAACCCCTTAGGGTTGCTGCCCGGGTCTGTCCGAGAAAGGTTCTTGAGACCCAAAATTCCTTGGGCACCCTCTGGCTCTGGGCCGGCACCCATTCTCTCCCCCTCTGCCTCTGGGGGAAGAACAGCCATGAATGCCCCTGGAATACTGTGACTTTCGGAACCACATCTTCTTTTGCCCTCTCTGGTCCTGGGAAAAGGACCTTTGAGGGTTCGAGAAGCGAATCCCAATGGCAGACAGTGTCTTCCTGTCCTTCTCACTCTGGACTAATATCTCTTCAACGGTCTTACCAAAGAGAGTAGCGCCGTCATAAGGGGCATTGGCAAAGGACGCCTTGAAGGGTTCAGAAAATTTACATATTCTGAGCAAGGCGTTGCACCTCATGGACACCCCGGACCCAGCCACCCTAGCTGCTCCTTCCGTAGCATGTGAAAGGAGTCGCATGGACATGTTGGAGACTGCTTTTAAAGTGGTCATCCTAATGTGATATGGACTTAGGGGGAGACTCCTCCAGCTCCTTTACCAAGTTGCGTTGGAGTCTGGTGACATGGGCCTGGTAGTTCAGCATCATAATGGAGAAAGTAGCTGAAGCGTACATCCGCTTCCCTAGGCAGTCGATCATCTGCGACTCATGGTCAGGAGGAAGAACCAAGGAACTCTCCTGTGCCAGTTCCTTCTTTGTGGCTACTGCATCAATGGGGGAGCCCTTGTTTCATGCTGATCTGTCTGTGGGGGGACTTAAGATTTTGTCGGGTCTTTTTGGAATTGGTTCCATGGTGTCCGGCTCCTTCCATGCCCATGAGGTGACCAGATCCACCAAAGGATCCACTGGAGGGGACACTCAGGAAGTAGATGGGCCCATGCCAAAAGCCTCAAGGAACAAAGACTCGTCAGAAGAAGGTTCGGGGGCAGATCAACATCCCCGTTGATGCAGGATTTCCATGATGTCTACAAAGGAGACATCCTCGGGAGGTGACCTAGGGGAACTTTCTCCATCATCCAAGTCCGTATCCTCGGTAAGGAACTCGGGGGAGTCCAAGTGCCACCTCTTGCATGTATGCTTTCAAGGCACCTCTCCGGTGGGGCTCTCCGGGGGAAACTCATAAGCCACTTGTTCCTCATGGGGAACCATCTAGGGCTCCTCGAGCACAGGCTGTCCCTCTGGTAAAATGATGGGGACCGTAGCAAGAACCGAGGGGGGTCTGTCGGATCCAAGATGGTCTGATCCGAAATGCTCCAGGCGGCTGTCGGCATTGAGGAAGTGACCCCCTGACTAAAGCCATCCTCTGATCCGAATACTCTGAACTCGATGGATGGATCGGAGGAGATATTGGCTGGAAAAAGGGAAGTGAGCTCTCCCCTCCTGAGGAAGAGGGGGCTGTCAAGATCCCCATCTGGATCCGAGTACGGATGTCAACCGCAGACAAAGACTGTGTGGACCTCGACAAGGCCACAGACTCCGAACTGACGGGTCGGGGCACTGAGGCCCTAGAAGATGAGCATGTCTCCTCCAGCTCTGGGGAGAACATCGGAGATCGGAGCTGAAGGGAGTCACGGATCCATAAGGTTTTCACAGGTGAAGGGAGGTCTGGAGATCTCTTTCGCTTTTCCCTCGCATTTGACTCTCTCTCCTTCTCTCTGCTCCTTTTCTGTTCTGCTTCCACAGGCTTTTGTACAGGAGGTTGAGTCCCAGCCTGGGAGGGAGGAGAATCCAGGGGAAGAGAAGAAGGAGAGGCAGCCACAGCAGCTGCTGAGACCAAAGCCGGAGACGAGGAAACAGTCTCTGAAGGGGGAAGAAGGCCTTTGAGGGCCAACTTGGCCTTCCGATCTTTAATGGAGTGGGGGTTGAATCCCGCACATATAGTGCAGTCGTCACTCAGATGGGCCATGCTCAAGCACATAACACACAGAGTGTGGCCATCCGCAGGGGATAATTTATGACCACACTTAATGCGACATTTAAAAATAGGCTTGTCAGCCATAATATCAGTAGAAAGAAAAAAGTGAAGAAAATGCTGTTTCTCACACACACAAACTCAACACATTTGTAGACAGAAAACACTGGGGGGAGGGCAAAAATCCACACAACTATACAAACTAATCTAACTACCCTAAAACACTATAACTCAACGCACCAAGCGAGGGGAGGAGAAAGAGGAACCTATTCTATTACTACCTAACTATTTTTAAAGAAAAAATATATTGAAAAGTTTTTTACCCACTTGAAAAACTATGAGCTCAAAAGATCACAATGCATAAGCTATTCGCTGCAAATGAGATCTGGGGATGGAAGGTAGTGGAGGTGTATTATGGGTAAGGAGTGGAGCTTGGAACAGATGCTAGTAAAGTTGCCAGCTCGGATCCAATACGGATTCGATCTCACAAGTTGAAGATCAAATGAAGTAAACTACTTCAGATTAAATGTTGTACTTGTATAGAATTACTTAAAAACATTTTTAAAGACATTTTAACAAAAACCATAACCAAAAACTATGTTTGATCTTTAAAACTTTTTTTTTTAAAAAAAGCATAGTAGAGCTTAAAAAATTCTTACGATAAAATGTATAGTAAGAAAACTTTGTTTCTGCCTCCAGCCATAATCTGTATATTTTAAATCCATGTAGCTTAATCCCAAGTTCCACTGCAAAAATTATAACATAATGTAAAGAATGGGCCACGTTTATAACACTGTAGTATTCCCTCACTACAATCTAGCTGCCCTTAGTTTTATAACTGGTACTAAGGACACATGTTCATTGAGTCCCGGGGGCCTATTGGCCTCCAATACAACCTGCAAGTATATCGCACAGTATTCAGTCTTGGCTTCCCATAAACCACCCCTGACATCTTGGGGAATCTCCTCCAATAAAAAGAATGACAATGTTATTGTGGGGCAATCAAGGGTTTGCTTACAGAGGGCATTGTTCAAATTTTTGTTATGTATGTCCCTATTGTGTTCGTAAATCCTTCTCTTTAGCATCCTCTCAGTTTTTGCCACATAGGAGGCTGGACATTTTTTACAATTTGCAACGTACACCAATCCCTTAGAGTCACATGTATTATAACTAGTGCCCCAAACATATCTATCCCAAGCTTCAATCAAAACTCCATTACCTTGGGCAATCAAGGGACATTGTGGGCATCTTCCACATTTGTATGTCTCCAACTTACTACGACTACATCCCCACTGATGATTTCTTTCCATTAAGTCCTTAATGTTAATGTTGTCCTTTCCTAAAAATACAAGTAAAGGGTGTGTTGTTGATGCCATTCAAGTCTGATAGTTTGGAAAACCTCTGCCATTCCTTCTCTTGATAGTGTAAGCGTCCCCACTAAAATCAGTAATGAATGTATACTCATATTCAACCCCTGTATCCAGACCCCGCCTAGAAGACAAATCAGAATGGGTATTGTTACTCTGATCATTTTTCCCCAAGATGGGGAAAAATCTACACTGTCTGGCTTTCTTAGCTTCATTGTGGATCCCTTTGATTAGACCTTGGGGATATCCTCTATCACTAAACAAAGATTTCAGATTCTCACATTCAATTTCGAAGTCCCCTTCGCCCGAAGTCATACGACTGATTCTTACAAATTGACCCTTGACTATACTCTTCTTCTGACTGAATGGGTGGGCACGTCCGAAGTGGAGATGGGAATTAGAGTAAGTCTCCTTTCTGAAGACCCGAGATTTAAAGCATCCTTCATATTTCTCAATAATAATATCCAAATAATTCAACCTATCCTTTTCAACATGATGAGTAAATTTCAAAAAGTCAGTAGTACTGGATATATAGTCAAGGAATTTTTTTAATTTTAACCTCTGAGTCATTCCATAAGATGACTATGTCATCCAAAAAAAATCTATATAGGAGCCAACTGCTTTTAATGTGAGAATTTAATACAAATTCTTATGTTCCCACTACATAAGACCTAAGTTGGCATAGAATGGTGCTCATCTGGCCCCCATAGCTACACCACTTACTTGCTGAAAAGAACTCTC
Organism: Protopterus annectens; assembly: GCF_019279795.1. Classification (NCBI taxonomy): domain Eukaryota; kingdom Metazoa; phylum Chordata; order Ceratodontiformes; family Protopteridae; genus Protopterus; species Protopterus annectens. The sequence goes on from NC_056737.1 coordinate 1,200,428,563, forward strand.
CCTCAGGGAAAAGGAAATTGCTTTTAAGAACAATGTCCATTAACTCCAAGCATGTACGGACCTTTCTGAATTTCAGGTCTCCTGCTTTGTTGACCATTTCCTCAAAACATGCTATCCCTATGTCATGGGGTATACAGCCAAAAAAGATCTATTATATCAATAGTTACCAAACAGAAGTTGCTGGCAATATAATTCAGGCTTAATACATCTCAAGAAGTCCCAGGAATCTCTTTGGACATAAACATCACAAAGAGGGATATGTTTCAATTTAACATCTATATATCTGGCTAACAGTGCTGTGACCAAACCTTCTGCAGAAACAATTGGTCTTAAGGAGGGGTCCAGTACATCTTTGTGGACTTTGGGTCTGCCAAAAATTGAAGGCACATGAGGTTTATCGTTTTTTAAAAAATAAAAAAATGTTAAAATCAATGAACCCATCCATATCATTTAATGTCAAATAAATCCTTTGGTATGCTATATTTATTTTGTTCCTTGATGCCCTGACATATTTGTTGGAGTCACTCAATATTTTTGCCCTCATAAACAAGTGGTGCCCATAAGGACAGTCACCCCTCCCTTGTCCGGTTTCATTGCCCTAATGTATTTTTTGTTCCTGATATCGTTCAGAAGGGTCCTTTCATCTCTAGATAAGTCGGGGGGAGACTTGTTCTTCAAAATCTCAGTCCAAAGTTATCTTTCGACTAGGGATTCAAAATTCCTTAGTTGAGAATACAAGGGGGAGGGTTAAAGGTACTTTTCCCTTCTCAAAACTTGATCCCCTCCCTTTTGTTGTGTGTCACTGAAAATAATCTGAAGATTCTTCTTACATAAAAACATCTTAAAATCCATAATGACCCTACTCACACTGGATTTTTGCCTTGGTACAATGATGGGAGGGGTATATGTGCCCCATTGGCCAGTGTGTGCCCACCATAAAGCCCAGCAGCCCTGGGTCAATAAGCTACTGACTGGCCAGTGTCTAGTTGCCCAACTTGGGTTACCTGGGATAGCTCTGTTGAGCGAAAGCTGGACATAAAACCAACCAACCTGCCAAACTGAGAATTGCAGCTCTTAATGTAGGTACACTGACAAGACGCAGCTTGGAAGTGGATGGCATGATGATACGGAAGAGGCTGGGCATCTTATGTATCCAAGAG